>NW_017537321.1:64014-75493 GCF_001853355.1 Bactrocera latifrons
TCTGCACCATATAGCAGGACGGGCATTATGAGTGACTTATAGAGTTTGGTTTTTGTTTGTCGAGAGAGGACTTTGCTTCTCAATTGCCTACTCAGTCCGAAGTAGCATCTGTTGGCAAGAGTTATGTTGCGTTGGATTACTAGGCTAACATTGTTGGTGGTGTTTACGGTGGTTCCAAGATAGACGAAATTATCTACAACTTTAAAGCTATGACTATCAACAGTGACGTGAGTGCCAAGTCGCGAGTGCGACAACTCTTTGTTTGATGACAGGAGATATTTCGTCTTGTTCCTATATACACAATCTAAAATTTTCGACCTTCCGGACTTTATACCGTGAAAGTGTGAGATATCGTAAGGAAATTAAAAGAGCCTAATATTGATGAAATAGGTCAAATATTGCACTTAGCCCCCCTATATCTAATATAAGAATTTCAAATTTCCGGTTAAATTTATAGCGTATGTCTCGGTAAATTTACTTGTTTTACCAGACTTTTTGTCAAATATTTCGGTCAGTGTGTTATCTTTATAAATGATAAATGTAACGAGGTTTTCAATAGGGACGCTACAAAAGTACACTGATAGGGAACGCAAACGACGCCATATTTTTTCACGCACTATTGACATTTCTCTTCAGTAAGGATTGCCATTTTATCATGGAAAGATGTACTTTCCTACAGGGAGTCGAAATTATAGAAATTTACTACTGAAATTTAGAGGCAGTGGCCTCAATTTCAAAAGCGCCATGTCCAATTTATTGTCGTCATAATCATCCTGTCAGATCAACAATTGATCATCTAGTGGAAAAATTTTAATCCACAAGCACAGTAAAAAATATTTCCGTGACATTGAAGCAAAGAAGTGCCCCTAGTGTCGAGAATATTGCCGGCGCCAGCGCCACAAATCAGCCTCTCACGACTTCGTGGATTTATCTTACATATTACATCCTTGTGGCGAATTTTACAAAAAGATCTTGGCCTACATCCTTACAAAATCAAATTGACACAAGAACTGAAGCCGCTTGACAGCCAGAATCTTCGTATGTTCGTTAATTTGGCTTAGTAACAACTTGAAAATGATCCGGATTTTCGTCGAAAAATCATCATCAGTTATGAAGCTCATTTCTGGCGGAATGGCAATAAGTAAAATATGTATGTGTTATTGGTACTCCATGATTCACCATTGAATCCCGAAAAAATTACGGTTCGTTGCGGTTTATGGGCTAGTGGCGTCATTGGGGCGTACTACTTTCATGATGATCAGAACCGGTGAGTTACTGTGAACAGGAGTCGCTACCGCTCAATGATAACCAAATATTTTTAGCCCGAGTTGGATGATATGGACTTCGCAATATGTGTTTTAAACAGGACGCCACCAGCCACACAACACATGTCAAAATCGATTTATTGAAAACCAAGTTTGGTGAACGTGTTATCTCACGAAGTGGTCCACTCAATTGGCCGTCTCGGTCGTGCGATTTAACACCTTTAGACACGACTGATGAAATTCGTAAAAATATCGAACGTGAAATTGCAGCACTATCGGCTGATTTGTGGTTGAAAACTGTCGAAAATTTTGTTCAGCGTCTCTACTTCTGCAAGCGTGTCCGTGATGGCCATGCAAAAGAAATCGAATTCCATAAAGAATGACATCACAAGGCACAAAAAATATTGATATCCCAAGCCGTTTTTGTTTTATTTGAAAAAAATTATATATTATATTATTATAGCGCCTTTATTGAAAACACCGTTACTTCAGGCGCCTTTGAAAAAAAAAATCACCGTAATGCATAGACATACATACATATGTATGTAGAGGTATATAGAAGCGGACACCAACTAATGGGTTTCGTATACGAACTTTCAATCAGCTTGATTAATGTAAAAGGCTTTATTCAGTTTGGATCTTTTTTCTTCGTATCCTTTAACTTTGAAATATGTTTGTCGAAAATGACTTGATCAACTGGGAGAATTATGCTACCATTAGTCACCGACGTGAAGCCCTTCCATAGTGACAACGTAGTTGTTGTTGATCTCTTTTGATCACAGTTGTTATACTTTTTCATAATGTAAAACATCAAAATTAAAATCCAATTATAACAAATTGTCTATCTATTTATAAATAATTGTACCCAACTATAATTTTGAATTACTTTTAAAAAATTTCAAATATATTCAAGTTTATTTTTTAATTACTACAAAATATCGAAACTGGCAACCCTGAGTTTAAGAGAGCAATCTAAGAGAGCTAACTGGTTTCTACGAAAAAAAAAATCCAATTTGCGCAAATATCTTCGTTACGGACGATAAAAGTGAGTTTCCATTTACGAAAGGGAGGCACGTCGGTAACCATAGCTCCAATTAATGAATTTCTTAGTGACAACGTATACAAATTTGACAACTGAGGAACTATTAGTTAATGAGATATAGCATTTTGGGTTAGTTTACAAAAAAAGAAGTTTATCAAAAAGCATTTTGTGTGTTAATAAAGATTTCATTTTTGCAATACTGTTGAATTTGGGCTCTGAACCAGGGAAATCAACCGTTGAAAAGAAGCGACAATGAAGGCAGAAGACGCCCTATAGAGGCGAAAGCTCTGTGCGAAGTGGGTGCCGCGCATATTCATAATTCAACTAAAACAACGAATTGCTGATTCTGAGGAGAGTTTGAGTGCTCTTTAATCGTAATAAAATCGAATTTTTGCGTCGGTGTCTGACAATAGAAACATGGTTCCATCATTTCGCACTGGAGTCCAATCGACAGCCACCCTATTGGACTGCACATGATGAACCGGTCCACAAGCATGGAAAGAAGGAAAAGTCGGCTGGCAATGCTATGGTATCTGTCTTTTGTGATGCACGTAGCATAGTATTCATCCACTGATTAATGAGCCAGTTATGATCTATTGCACTTCGTATTTAGTTGCAGTTCTATTCTACCATTCTCGATATTTAGCAATTGTATTATTTTTGATAAAGGAACACTTTTAAATTGTACGCATATACTTCATGGTTTCCGTTTAAATATGGCACTGCTCTGTGCAATGCTTCGAAAATATTCCTTAATATCTCAAGTCATAATTCACCTCTTTTTCAATATTGCAGCTATTTCGCTATTTTTTGTGTAAGGTGTCGATTTGCGTCCTTCGCCCAAAATCTAGCAAAGTAGCCGCAATGCCTTGACGACGAAAATATCAATGCCATTTTTTGTCGTGGTATTAAAAATATCTGATGAATTCGTCTTAAATAACTGCATTGTTCAGGAGCAACAATCATTAGAACCCATATACTAAGACTGTTCTTCAAAATTGGAGTTCGTAAATGGGGGTAATCGGTACACAGGATTGCAGTAGCAAGGGACACCTGTGGGCAAAAATTGTTGAAACTAATCAATTTAATGTACATATCTTCTAAACCACTTAAGGGGTCAGTAGGGCAATCTAGCCTGTTTTTTGACATTTTTTTTTTCATAGAAATTTTTATTCAACAAAAAACTTCTTTCACATATCATGAGGTATATCGTGAGTGTATAAACAATTTTTTTAGAGTTTTTTGATGCCATCTGTCGGAGAAATGGCTGGGTGAATGAAATGGGGAATCATGTCCGCCAGTTTAAAAAAGCGTGTTTTGAGAAAAACACGTTTAAAGTTTGAGGTATTGAAAAAGCATACAAAGACGTATACTCCGAGCGCTCCAAACGTTGAGCGGTATTATTATTTTTGGGCCTTTTTCGAAACGTTTCAATAATAAAGTGGATTTCTTTTTAATTCTACGGGTATATGGGAACAGAAAATGCAAAAACAAAAAAAAATGGGAAAGTAATCCCTAGAAAAATGGAAAAGAGATTACCCAAATTCGTTGAGTGCAAATCTTATAAGAACTTCTACCGACAGTGAAAATGTGATGAAAGACCACTTTTTGGAGAAATCTCACATCTCAGGACCCGACCCAATTCGACAAAATTTAGTATGTGATATTCTTCTTATATTCTTATGTGGTATAGCGCAAATGGATGAAATCGGACAACAACCAGGTCTACTTCACATATACCACAATTTTGAATTCCCTTGATTCGATCAGTTTCCCCTACACAAATTAAGAAGCAATCAATATAACGTAATAAAAGTTTACGCGAATAATGTGTTTAGTGTGTGCCATCTTACGTGAAAAAATTGCCCAAATCCAACAAAACACTGTTCAAGCGCCTAGGTACCGAATATTTATACCCCGGTACCTACATTTGACTTTTGGATTAAAGGATAACCATTTTCTTATAATGGTATGTCTGCTACTGTCTACTTTGTACCGCATATATCGGCGTTATGTGAGTTATCTCAATAAAACTGAAAGAGCATATTTTCCTTGTGCCTAAAATAGATAAATTTGAGCGAAACCCTTTAGAAAACTAATATCTGTATTTTCGAACATCCGGCTGACTTTACTCAGCAAACGATGCAACGATGAACTGAATAAATTTTTGGCGATAAAGCTTCATGAAGGACCAGTGCTTAGCGATGGTATAGTGAATTCAATTGATGTCGTAGATCGTTCTAAGACGAAGATCGTACAAAATCAGCTTTTGTTCCCGAAACTATTGATGCTGTGCGCAAAATCATCATGATGTAAGTATTAATTAGACCAGCATTCATTCAATATTGCAATTATAAAAAAATTTGTTTACTTTAGATCCCACACAATTTGTCAATCGCTCCGAAAAAGGCTCGTGTCGGTTGGTCAAGATAAATGAAAAAATACGATATGTTATGGAAATATGATTTAAGCACTGTATAAATTTGAAACAAGACAAAGAGGTAACTTCGACTGAACCGAAGCAATGTCAAATGCCCTTTAAAATATAATTTAAAAAATTTCCGTACAAAAATTTGATTTTGATTGATATGTTTGCACCTAAACAATTTATTCTGAGATTGTATTTAAACAATAATCTGTGCCAAATCTTGTGAAGATACAAAAAAAAAATATGGTTGCATATGTAGGGCGTTTAGCAGCTTCTTAGGGATAAGGACGTGTGGACCATTTCAGATCGAAATCTTTTAAACTGAGGGACTAGTTCGCATGTTTTCAGATAGACGGACGGATAGATAGACTGACATGGTTATACCGACTCAGTTTGTCTTACTGATTATTTACATTTTATAAGATCACCGACCTTTCCTTCTGGGTGTTACAAACTTGTGGCAAACTGAATATATCCTGTTCAGGGTATAATAAAGAGCTTTTGTGTTGGATCCTTTTTAAGGCAAAAACTGGAACTTAAAGGGGTTTTTGCAAAAAAAGAATTAACTTCTCATACAACGCCCTAATGTATAGTCTTTCATGAGTATATTCTACAGATGTCAAGGGAGATGGATGAATATGTATGTGTGCATATGTTTTTGGGATAAACACATGTAGACAAATACAGATTCACTCACACTTATAGGCGTGTTTTTGAATAAATCTCCTTGTTTTAGTACGAAATTGATTTTCTGTTATCTACGCTAATTATCTTTAAAAGATAAACGGTTGGCACCATCGTGAGTTCATAACTCTTCAGGTTATTCTGGCGTCTTTTCTTTTATATCCTTCGTCAAACATTCATTGCAGTTTCCGCATCTTTTGTTAATTCTCTACCTACTTTCCTATTGTTCTTGTGTATAAAATTTAAATGAGAATAAACAATAATAACTCAAAGTACGAATTGACGTTTGTAGTCAGAAATGCGTTTAACTTAGGTCCATGTTATACGCATTTAGAAAACAAAGTTTCATAAAATTGAATGCAAGTGTTTTGTTTAATGTGCGGTATTCACCACGTTAAGTGTAATGCCGAAAAAGTCATCTAAGTTTCGTCACTTGTAGAACATTTTACTATAATTAAATCTGCATACAGAGCCAGGGCCGATACGAGACAATTTACTGCCCTAGGCAAATGCCAAATTCTGCGCCTTTCTAAGCCCATTTTGTCTTAAAAACAATATTTATAACTTGAAAATTGCTGAGTTCATTTTGTTAAAAACGGATTTAAATATCACTCAATTGAATTGAGAAAACTGCGCTCTCCTCTTGCTACTTACACTGGAAGTGTTTGCAACACCGTATTACTATAAATATATTTAGAACAATGCATGTTAGTACTAGTAACGACAAAATATAAATTAATTTCAAAATTATAAACTGGCTCATCTTCCCACTCTCCTTTCTGCTTTCTCAAGTGAACTGGTGCCGTTTGTGATCTACTTACATCAATATTTATTCCATATTTTGTGTGTAAATTAACTGATTACTCGCAATCAGCGTATAGCAACATAGGCTTACTAAGCGCTGCTAAAAAAATTACTAAAAATACTTACTTGCTTTTTGTTTACAATTCGGTTTAGAATTTCGAAAATATAACCTTTGTATATTATATTATAACAAATGAAATATTTAACTAAAAAAAAAAATAAAACATATAAATAAAATTTGTCAAAATGCCGCTTTAAAATTCTTGCTCCCTAGGCAACTGTCTATGTATACAGGCAAGCCCTGCAAACAGCGAATTGCCAAACGAAGGAAAATCGATGGTATCAAATTAATTACTGTCTTTGACTCGCAATTGCTTTGCTCTCTTCTTTATAGCGTTATAGTAATCTAAATAAATTCGTAAAGAGAGTATGCGGATATCTCAACCGCCATCTTGAAGTTTTGTTTTGCATATTTTAGAGCAAATACTCAAATGATAAATGAAATTGTAAAAATTAATTTTTCTCTGAAATAAAATAATAAGTCTTAAAATCAATTATAATAGTTTACAGAAACCAAACTAAGGGGGTTACTAAAACGTTTTTGACGTGAAACAAATAATTTCTCCACCAAGAAAGAATCATATGCATAATAGGAAGCATGTGCTAAAGGAAAGCTTTGGTAAGGTTCATTTAGTTCATATTTGAGCTAGAAGATTTTAACGGTAAGAGTTCATATGTGTCTTAGTATCTAACAAATCATGTACTGTTTACTTACTTTCTTCATATTAGGTAATTGTTCTAGACCTAATCCATCCATTACCAATTTAAGCAGTTTTTGATCATTTGCACTATGCGTTTTTTGATTTGAATCTTCAACGGTAAATTTATTGTTATACCTATTGGTGGTTATATTTGAATTGCCAGATAATTCGCTTTTAAAAGTACGATGGTTTTTACTATTTCTATTGCTATTGATGTCTGATTCCGTATTATTACTTTTTAGTTGTGTAACAATAGACTCAACTGTACTGCGCTTGCTGCGACGTCTCTGTTGCAATGGTATTATCTTCTTCACTTCAACTTGCTCCTCATTAAAAAACTTCCTTTTCTTATAGTTATTATAAATAAGTTTACTAAATTGAATCTGGCTGTTAGCGTTTTGTTGTTTTGCTGCAGAAACACGGCTGAAATGGCTGAGATGATTATTTTTCCGAACGACATATGATTTTTTTTGTTTCTGTGCACTATCATGCCTTTTTATTTTTATTTTTTGAGGTTCGCGGGGTTGTATATCATTAAAATTATTTGTTTCAGTTATGTCGAACATATTTTTAACAGTCGTAGAACTCACAGGAATTGTAGTTGTTGCTCCCATATCTCTCGCTGTTCTGGTCGTTGTCGCAGTCGCAGCCGCTGTAGTTGCAGCTATGGACAATAGATACTGTCCGCTCGCCCGTTGCAGAGTCAATACCGTTAATATTAAAGCGATCATGAAAAATGCATTTCGAACTAAACTTAAAAAGCTTGTTTTTAGTGTTGTTGTTATTTTAATCGGCTTACCAATTTTTAGAGTTGACGGTATCATAGCATGGCTGCAAGTTGCATTGACATTAGTGTGAAAAAGTGCTTCCTTCGATAGAAGTGTGGACGCAAGCTCATTTTTTGCGGTTGTTCTTATATCCGCGTCAGCACATATGTAAGCACTAGTGTCTGACCGCATAGTTGCAGTCGAGGTTTGATCAACGCTACCATTTATTGCGATTTCTTGTGCTGCTACTAACTCGACTTCTAGCGCAGTCTCAAATGTTGCCGCAACGCCGTCGATATTTGGTCGGTATTGTAAGCTGGTGGTTTGCTTAGACGATCTAATTTGCTTTAACTTTCGATGTTGCATACATTTACTGTTTAGAATATTTTGTCGTAGTTTTTGTCGATTACATGGAGTTTTGTAATCACAAACACATCCGTTCTTACCAACGTCACCATCATCACCACATACGTTTTGTTGGATAGGTGTTTGTCTGCGACGGTTGTACTTGGAATAAATTGCCGCATTGGATAACTGCCACATTTTGGCTGCGAATAAATCGTAGGCATTCTTGGAGGTGTTTAAAATTTCTGTATGCAGAAAAATTGGTTGTTGCGCCAAACCATAGCTGACAGTCGACTGCGCTGCAATTGCTTTCATCTTAAGACCTTTTTCGCGGCGTTTTAACATCATCCGAGCAAACTCTAATGAAAGAACAGTTGACGAAGAGCTGGTGTTCATAATTTTAAGTCTCACTTATATGATATTCTTTCAAATATTCATGTGAACTTTTATTTTGCTTTTATTTTTAAATTGATATTACTGAACTTATTTTTTTGTGATGAGGTATACCACAACAAAATTATGTGTATCCTGCCATGACTCGTACTGTTTTTTGTTGATTTATTATTTGGTTTCGGTTAACAGCGTTTGATTTGCTACCGTGGGCGTCTTTTCATGTAATCGGTTTCTATTTTCTTGACGGTTTCGTCGTTATTTAAGTTAAGTTTTATGTTTAATTTTGCAGCAATAAAATTTGTTACTTCATCCCTGTAAATATAATAAATAAGAATCGTTCAAAAATAACATAAAAATGTCGTTTCACGAAAACTATTTAAATTTTCTGCTTAAACCAAATTGTTAAAATAAAAAACAAGTAAGGAAGAGCTAAGTATAACCGAATATTTCATAATCTTGCAACTTGCAAGTATTAAAGCCAGGGATCTTCAGGTACATATGTATGGCTTGTTAGTTATATGGGAGTTTTCAGCCGATGCTATGTATCTTAGATATATGGGGCTAAGGGAAGTATTGACTCGATTGAACCCTTTTCTGCCAAACAGACATATCAGGAATGAATTCTCTGAATTTCAATTATAAATCTCACATCGATATTTTCGGTAAAAGGTCGACTGTAAACACTGGGTCCACATATTGAAAACCAAGGCGCGAGAACAGTTTTCGTTCAACTTACGCAGCTTTTAATTAGGTGGGAAATACTCTATTCGTACAAATTATTTCATTCTTGACTTGTGTGCTGAGAATTGAAAGTTATAAATGGAATTTAAAATTGTTTTAAATGAAAATCAGCCGTTGCTGAGGAAACATAGGAGGATAGGGTCAGAGGAATGTTTCGTACCAAATTTGGTTGAAATCATTTGGGCGGGTCCCTAAATATGTTATTTCACATAAAAGTGGGTGGTGTCACACCTATCGTTAAATGTTTACCTCCCTCTACAAAGCTTTCTCATACCATCTCGGGGGTAAAAATTTACGTATCTGTCGTATTTAGTTATTGATTTATCGTGCTTTCAGTAGTTCTTAACATTACTGTTACATGGAGAGTCGGTACGTGTTCTTATAGTATTTATGATAGATGAATTTGGTTGAGTAGCTTTAATGATTTAGGAGATTTAAAAAAATCGCATATGTGCCCCTTGCCACTGTGCTAAGTCAAAGTTTTATACCTTAATTTAGTGCATAGTTATGGTCCTATTTTCGGTAATAGGAGACAGACAGTCTCCTGGATTTCTACTCGTCTCGTATCCTATATCCATTAGTTTCAGGTGATACATACAACCCTTAGGTGAACAAAACTAACATGTTGAAGGAGTATAAAAAATAAGAAATAACGTGAACTTGGACGGCACCAATTTTGAATAAGGTTATTCCATGAAGATCTTAATCTTGTTTTTTCTCTCAAGTTATATAAATATGTATACTTCCGCTTCCTTTTGTGTGTGAAATTTATAAAAACTTATGGTGTATTTTGAACAATACGATTTCATGAATTAAGTATTTAATTTATTTTAAACTCATAGTACGCAGGACGATTGCTGTTTTTATCAATATCCTCAAAACGTAATAAATAACAGTAGCACCCCAACGGGCAATGGCCAATCTCCAAATCATTTATTTGTGCCGAGAAAGCGTTTGATTAAAATCCGTTAGGCATCCTGTAGGTCTCATGATGAAGAGGTTCATTTTGGCCATAATGAACTCGTAAATAACCAAATTGCAGTATTTAGAGAAAAAAACCACTCACGAATTAGCTCATCATAACGTCCCTGTTAACGTTTTTAATAAATGTTAACATCGGCAAAGTTTAGGCACTCTAAAAATTTTCGAGCAGGCTATTCAACATCTTATATTATATATGAAGTCATATACATATGTATATCGTATCGTGGAGTATCATACCAAATACTCGAAGCGATTCAAAATAAACAGCAATTCTGTTGTGAAATATTTTTTTTTGAAAACTTGGTAGGTAATACAATTTCCAGAATATTCATAACAGTTATTTAGTAAATATATGTAGTTTCGAAGGTGTGTATATGTGTTAACGCATAAAATGTCTAAACATGCTTCATGATATGGTCGAAATTATTTCTTTGTGAATATACGATAATACTGGTTCCATTAAGTAACCTGAAGCTAAAGTTACGGAGAAAATTATAAATACGAGAGCATTCCGTTAGCCATGTTGCATGCCAGAATAGAAAATAAAATAAAATTTTTTAATTTTTTTACATCCTTCAATGGTAAATGGCCAAAAATATAAGAAATCACCGGGCAAAAGAGCAGACATTAATCAAAAAGCATGTAGAATTTTATGTATAAAGTTCATTAGGATTGAAACATTCATTAAGACTATATTGTTGAAAAAATTAAAACGTATTTATGTGGTTCTCTTATATACACATATATATGTAGATATCTTAAAGGAATGCTTGTTCATTTGTGCATATAACAAATCAAGCATGCATAAAAATGTAAGGAAACATGTATTTATGACAATTGCTTTTGCTAATATAAACTCTATTTCTTTATTAAAGCATAAATATTTTCTATGAAATAAAATAAGTACTTGGTCGAAAATTGGGTATCCCTTTTGAAATTTATTCGTGCCAGCAGGGGCGATCACTTAAAAAACACAAGAATAAAGTTATATTCATCGGTAAAACATTAAACATGCGTTTTATTTCTTCTTGAAAACCATATGTCTAAAAAAACATACTTTTTGATTTTATTTATTATTAATTAATTTTATTTATTAATTTAATTCGGAGAGTATAACATTTTTTATACTCTCGCAGCAATGTTGCTAAAGAGAGTATTATAGTTTAGTTCACATAACGGTTGTTTGTAAGTCCTAAAACTAAAAGAGTCAGATATAGGGTTATATATACCAAAATGATCAGGGTGACGAGTAGAGTTGAAATCCG
>NW_017537321.1:76293-82297 GCF_001853355.1 Bactrocera latifrons
AATCTAATTAATTTACAGCAAAATAAAAAAATATGTAAATGACGGATAATGAAATCTCGATTATCACTTTACCATGCGAGAGTATAAAATGTTCGGTGACACCCGAACTTAACCTTACTTGTTAATATTGTGCAAATTTTGAAGTTAATTTTAGCAAAAGTAAGGAAGTCCTCAAGATTTGTATATCTGAAAATTCTACGTAAATTAAATATTTTAAAATTATTATGTTTTTTTTTAATTTCTGGCAAGTCAATTGGAAACCTCACGAAATGATGCTATGTTTTCACTTTTATAAAATAACATAATTTACTGACAAAGATAATATTATTTCAAATTGTAACTTTTTCACGTATCTGACTGCACCAAACCTCTTAAAGCATTTTCTCCAAAACTCATGTTTTCAAAGTTGATGGCCTTACTACAGCTATCTTTTTGAAAGATTCAACACTATTTCTGTATATAGCAAGGTAAGACTGGCAAGTTATTTTCGAATTTCTTAATATTTTTTTTTAACAAAAACAAAGCAAGGGATATTTCGCAAAAATCAAAGTAAAGAGATTCTCATGCAAGAACTTGATTTTGATCGGTCAGTTTGTATGGCAGCTATATCCTTTAGATGCCCGATATAACCGGTTTCAACAAATGAATAGCTTATTAGAAGGATTAGTGCTAAATTTCATATCGATATCTCAAAAACGGAACAAACAAAACTAAATCGACGGAGCTCGACAAGCTCATTATTTATACATATATGGTGTACATGTACGTTATACGATACGATTGTTTCACGGCACGACAACACCGAAAAAAGTTACGTACCACTATTCGACTCGAGGTCCCAACACATTTAAGCAGTTTTATGCCTTATAATTTTATTTACTTTTTACATTCAATACATATTTTCTGTAAAATCGTAACACAAAGTAAAACTAAAATTCTTCTCTTTATATCATAGTTTATCCCAGCTGTTGTTGTTGTTTTTAATGTGCGCACTGTGCAATAAACTTTTGACTCTATTTTCTATTTTCTATTTTAAGCGTGAAAGAGTTTTGTTTAATAACTTTTGTATTCGAGCAACAGCTTGCGCGTGTTGATTATGTTATATGTAAATAAATTCGTTGCTAAAACACAAATTCCAAATATCAAATTCATAAGCCTTCTATATTTGTGTATGTACATATGTATATACCTGCGCACGTATTTATGTGAGTATATGTATATACATGAATATAGCTTTCATATAAAAATATACGCATCTGCACTTGATTTCACACTTAATGCAACAATAATCAGTAAAGAGAGTATTTCTTCTTTGGTATTTTCTCTTCATTAAGCAATAAACTATTGAGGTATTTTACAGCTGTTGAAATGGTTGTAAATAAAATGTAGTCCGTTGATTGCATGACATTTCCACTCAATTTTGAAGAAATATCATTCGGGACATACACAGGTACGCACGCGTAAATGCATTTCCGGTGTTTCATGAGTTACTTTGTCGCTAATTTTATAATTTATGGATGTTTGTTAACGTGCATTTCGATGGCGCTTGTGCGAATTCAGGACGTACAGTTACAAAATAAGCAGTCCGGTTTGCTTAGTTTATACGAGCATGTACTTTTGTAGACATACATATGTACATGCATGTAGCAACTCATATTTGCTTATTGAAATTTGCCCACAATATACACATTCATGCATATATTTATATAGACAATATTTGTATAGAATAATTTGCTTACGGGCTAATTTGTTTACTGTTGTGCTGGTTGCTGATAGATTGTAAATGCCCTCTAAACGCATGGACATCTGCATGATCATACATACATAAATATGCCATTAAATTAAGTTACACAGTACGACACATATTTTTAATTAACGTTTTATTATTGCAATTTATTTTCTTAAACCGGTTTCAAGTTTGGTTTAGTTATTCAACAAATTCAAATGACCGGTGTAACTTAGAGCTTTGTTAAGATTTTTGACAAACTGAATTCTTTATGAACACGGAAATACACATCGAAGTGGCTGATATCGCAACAGCTTAATACGAATGTCTCAATTGCTGAGGTAGAATATATGTAACTACACAAACGTCCGTTACACACCAAGTTAAGAAGTGGACTAACCTTTTATCATTGGCATGCCTTGAGTTTGTACTGTACTATGCTCGGCTGTTGACGTTTGGTTTGCGTGCTACCAGCTTAGTTTTCATACTCGCAATGCTCATTAAAGGCTCAGTCAGTCATACATAGCACAGCACTGCATAGACAAACATTGCAGTTTTACTTCACACAGCGTGTAGAATTTAGCTGTTTTTAATGTTCGTGAGGCCACGCAAAAGTAAATGCCAAATTGAAGTGCAGTGTTGCCATCTTAGGGGGTTTCGGCCTAAATCTATGGGAGAGTCGAATTAGATTTTTTTGGGTGTTATATTTCTTGGGTTTTTGCAAGGGTTTTCTATACGTTGAATACTAATAATTAACTGAAAAATATATTACAGATTACCTACATATCGAGGCGTAGTTAAACAAAGCGAATCTAGCAATTTTATAGGTACCTATGAATACTCTACATTTATAACTCATACACTGACCGACAAATTCGGCATAATATTTGTTAAAAAACCCAAAAACATTATATGTACATAGTATATGGGAGTTGAGGTAGGTCCGGCCCCAGATATTATCTATTAACTATTATCATGCCACATACTAAAAAAATTTCCCCTGGGCTTTATTAAGAATCCAGTCCACCAATCAAACAGAGAAAAGGGTCAAGTTTTCGACCGATTTTATAATTATTTTATTTTAAGCACAAAGATACACTGAGATATGATATGAGTAAAAAAATTTG
Source organism: Bactrocera latifrons (assembly GCF_001853355.1). Taxonomy (NCBI): domain Eukaryota; kingdom Metazoa; phylum Arthropoda; class Insecta; order Diptera; family Tephritidae; genus Bactrocera; species Bactrocera latifrons. The sequence continues at coordinate 79,147 of NW_017537321.1, forward strand.
TGTAATTTTCATTGAGATAACTAAAATATTGGCATAAAGTCACCTGGAAGTTCGACAATCTGTATATGAAGTATAAAGAGACTCAGGGAAATATTGACCCGATTCAAACAATTTTTGATACACAGAATAACTATTGTCAGTGAAGTCTGAATTTCAATTGTATATCTCACACATCGACCGATATTTTCAGTCAAAAGTTAACTATAGATACTGTGGTCCACATATTCGATTCCTACGGACTAGAAAAGTTTTTGTTGGATTTTAAAATTTTTTGGTCACTTTAAAGGAATTATTAGTGTAAAATTTTATTCCGTTGTACTAATTACTTCTTGATTTATGTACTGGATAGTGAATCAAGTAGAATTTTATATTGTGTTATATGGGAAGTAGGCGCGATTGTAGTTCGATTCATCCCGTCACTGTGACATAGGAATATAAATATTGCCACGTGTTAAATTTAGTCGAAATTAATCGGTCGGGTCTCGAGGAAGTAAAATTTAATGTCTCTGGTATAATTAGCTATTAATTTTTGCACTTTTAGTAGCGCAGAGGCTCGAAACAGTACTTACATTCTAAATTACGAAAGCTCAGTACTGTTGCGATCCTCAGCGCCAAATTATAGTTTTATATCTTAACTTAGTGCTTAGTTATGGAGTTACCTTCTGATTTGTCCATTTTCACAGTGTGATTTCACAGGGTAGGATTTGCTATAGTATTTCTTCATCTTCGTCTTGTTCCACCACACCATTATAGCCGAGACGTTTCTTCTTTTCGCTACCTGGCGCCAATTGGATATTCCAAGCGAAGCCAGGTCCTTCTCCACCTGGTCCTTCCAACGGAGGGAGGTCTTTCACTTCTCCTGCTTCCCCCGGCGGGTACAGCGTCGAACACTTTCAGAGCTAGAGTGTTTTCGTCCATCCGGACAACATGACCTAGCCAGCGTAGCCGCTGTCTTTTAATTCGCTGAACTATGTCATTGTCGTCATATACCTCGTACAGCTCATCGTTCCATCGAATGCGATATTCGGCGTGGCCAACGCGCAAAGGACCATAAATCTTTCGCAGAACTTTTCTCTCGAAAACTCGCAACGTCGACTCATCCGTTGTTGACATCGTCCCAGCCTCTGCACCATATTGCAGGACGGGAATTGTGAGTGACTTATAGAGTTTTGTTTTGGTTTGTCGAGAGAGGACTTTGCTTCTTAATTGCCTACTCAGTCCGAAGTAGCACCTGTTGGCAAGAGTTATCCTGCGTTGGATTACTAGGCTRACATTGTTGGTGGTGTTTACGGTGGTTCCAAGATAGTCGAAATTATCTACAACTTCAAAGCTATAACTGTCAACAGTGACGTGAATGCCAAGTCGTATGTGCGGCGACTGTTTGTGTGATCACAGGAGATATTTCGTCTTACCCTCGTTCACTGCCAGACCCATTTGTGTTGCTTCCTTGTCCAGTCTGGAGAAAGCAGAGCTAACGGTTCAATATCATCGGCATATGCCAGCAGCTGTACACACTTACAGAAGATGGTACCTTCTCTATTTAGTTCTGCAGCTCGAACTATTTTCTCCAGAAGCAGGTTGAAAAAGTCGCACGATAAGGAATCGCCTTGTCTGAAACCTCGTTTGGTATCTAACGGCTCGGAGAGGTCCTTCCCGATTCTGAYGGAGYTTTTGGTGCTGCTCAACGTCAGCTTACACAGCCGTATAAGTTTTGCGGGGATACCAAATTCAGGCATCGCGGCATAAAGGCAGCTCCTTTTCGTGCTGTCAAAAGCAGCTTTGAAATCGACGAAGAGGAGGTGAGTGTCGATTCTCCTTTCACGGGTCTTTTCCAAGATTTGGCGCATGGTGAATATCTGGTCGGTCGTTGATTTTCCAGGTCTGAAGCCACACTGAAAAGGTCCAATCAGTTTGTTGTCGGTGGACTTTAATCTTTCACACAATGCGCTCGATAGAACCTTATATGCGATGTTGAGGAGGCTAATCCCACGGTAGTTGGCGCAGATTGTGTGGTCTCCTTTTTTAAGGGAATAGCGCACTTAAAGCAAGAAAGCTGATGCATTCGCCTTATCCGTTCTTCGCCGCCGTGTTTGGATACCTCGGCCGGTAATCCATCGCCTCCCTTTGTTGTTCTTCAGACGGGTAATTGCTATTCGAACTCCTTCCTGGTCGGGAACGTCTGCTCCATCGTCATCGATTGCGGAATGGGGTTCGCCTTCTCCTGGCGTTGTGCGTTCACTGCCACTCAGCAGGCTGGAGAAGTGTTTCCTCCATAATTTAAGTATGCTCTGGGCATCGGTGACTAGATCACCTTTGGGGATTCTACAAGAGTATTGGTCTTGAAACCTTCTCTAAGCCGCCGCATTTTTTTCGTAGAATTTTCGAGCATTACCCCTGTCGGCCAGCTTATCAAGCTCTCCGTACTCACGTATTTCGGCCTCTTTCTTTTTCTGTCTGCAAATGAGTCTCGCTTCCCCGCACGTGTTGTGGTCGATCGTAACGTTGCGAGGTAGGCAGCCTGTTTTCTCTCCGCTGCGACATGGCACTCCTCGTCGTACCAGCTGTTTTTTTGCACTTTCTGAAAACCAATGGTTTCGGTTGCAGCTGTACGTAAGGAGTTTGAAATGCCGTCCCACAATTCCTTTATAGGGAGTTGTTGACGAGTGCTCTCAGAGAGCAGAAGTGCAAGCCGAGTAGAAAATCGTTAGGCTCTCTGTTGTGATTGCAGTTTCTCGACATCGCACCTTCCTTGAGTTTGATGGCGTGCGTGGTTTGCTGCACAGAGGCGGGTGCGAATCTTGGCTGCAACAAGATGGTGGTCCGAGTCGATGTTAGGACCTCGGAGCGCACGCACATAAAAACACTGGAGACGGTTTTCCCTCTATCACAACATGATCGATCTGGTTGGTGGTGTTTCGATCCGGAGACAGCCAGGTAGCTTGACGTATCTTCTTATGCTGGAATCTAGTACTACAGATAACCATATTTCGGGCCCCGGCGAAGTCGATCAGCCTCAACCCATTTGGGGATATTTCCTCGAGGAGGCTGAATTTCCCGACCGTAGTGCCAAAGATAACTTCTTTGCCCACCCTGGCGTTAAAGTCGCCAAGCACGATTTTGACATCGTGGTGGGAGCAGCTCTCATAAGTGC
>NW_017537321.1:82757-98310 GCF_001853355.1 Bactrocera latifrons
CCTTCAAACGGATGTTCTTGGGCTACCCAGAGGATACTTGGTCAAGGACCGGAAGTCGTGAGCTGCTTGAGTCATATGTAAAAGAATCGTTTCTGGCCACTCCCAAGTGAATGGCGATCAGAGAACTTTCCTCACTTGCGTGAACTTCTACACATGACTCTATCCTACTTACTGCCTATTATTTAAGCCGTTGTCCATTCACTTCACCGTTTGAACGCTTACCACCTTTTATAATTTTTTATTTTTTTTTTTTGTGAAATTAAAAACCCGTTTTGGTTGCTAAAAAGTATATGTATTTCAATTTAGAAATTTAGATTTTTATTTATGTTGTTCAAATTCGCGTTTATAAATGTAAATGTAACAACGTGTACGGGTGGTGATCGAGGAGGCGACGGTCTCAAAAACCGGACAAAATTATTTAAAGTGATTTTATGAATAAAAATGCATGATTGAAAATAACAATGCAATATATTAAAATAAAACGAGTAAGGAAGGCTAATTTGGGGTGCAACCGAACATTTTATATTGAATATATTTGAGTAGAGGGTAGTATCGACCAGACTTGATCTAATTTTGCTCATCCGACATACTACTTATGTGCCACATACTCAAGAAATGTTCTCTGGGTTTGCTTAAGGTACCTTATGTACAATCACCAATCATCATATGGAACAAGATCAAGTGGATCTTCGAAAATCTTGGTAATAGTTATATGGGGGGAGGGACAAGTTTTCGCCCAATTGTATTTATTTTAGGCGGAAAAATTCACTGTTATGAATAAAACATGTTCTGCAATTTTCATTGAGTTGGCTCAAATATTGGCGGATGTATACAGCACAAACTCATCTATAAGTTCGAAAATAAATATATTAAGTATATGGTTGCTACTACTACTTCCCACCCGATTCAACCCATCTTTGATACAAAGAAATACTATTGTCAGGAAAGGATTCTGTCTGAATTTCTATTGTATATCTCACATAATGACCGATATTTTCGATCAAAAGTCGACTATATAATCCAGTCATTATAGTAAGTTCACCTCGGAATTCGAGGTGTATCTACCATATGTAGGTTTTGAGACAACTTAGGGGTCAATATACAATATTTACAGATTTGCAGCTGGGTATCTCGAATTCCGAGATTCTTACCTAATTTAAGCTTAAATGACTGGACTATACAAGTATAGTCCACATATTCGGTACCTATGTGCTTGAACATTTTTGGTTGGATTTAGACAATTTTTCGTCAAACGGTGGCATACTTTAAGGGAATCATTTACCGCAAAATTTTGTTCCGTTTTATCAATTATTTCTTAATTTGTGTACTGGAAAGTGAGAGAATCAAATGGAATTTTAAATTGTGTTATTTGGGAAGTAGTTGAGATTGTAGTCCGATGTCACTCATTTTCACACTGTGACATAGAAATATTAGGAAAGTATCACATATTAAATATGGTCGAAATCGGTCTTTCGGATCCTGAGATATGGGATTTCACCAAAAAGTGAGGGTTGTGCCACGCCCATTAATCAAATTTTCGTACCGGCTCTGATAGAGCCTCCTTATACCATCTAAGTTATCGCAGCTAGCATAGCTAACGAAATATAGTACAACAACAATGTTGTCGTAGCTAGCAAAATATTGTATACTGACGAGAATGTTGCTCAATAAAGTTGTTTTCCAAAAATTGCAGCAAATTGTGTATAAAAGGAAAGTATCCAATGAAGAAGGTTGAGTTCAACTTTGCAATCAAAAAGTGCGTGTCATTTATTATTTTGGTGGCAACCATTAACTTCTATATACCACCTGTCTAGAACAATTTAGTGGGATTTCAGTATTTAATTAATAAAATAAATAAAGCAGTACTTATTTTATGCAAGTGACCTAATTCACTGCGCTTTTTTTTAAAGGGGGGAAAGAAGGGGAAAATGTTTAAGCTTATACGTTAAGTAGAAACCTTTCAGTTTACTAAGAAAAATAATTTAAAGCCCGACACTATAATAAAAACATTAATTTCTAAAAAATTAGAAAAGAAATTAGTTTTTTCAATGATTCATTGTTTTTCCGAAAAAAATAATACAATAACTAAATAAATTTTTATATCATTCATATTAAATATAAACTATATTGTCCAGAATACAAAACAAAATATTTTCCAGAATTCAGTTCACATAATTCCCACTTTTGTCCGATTTTTGAAGGAAAATGTTCCTATGTGCGACGGTCGAAAAACAGCGACGTGCAGGTTCAAATACAGACTAATATGAAGTAAACCAGAGATAAAGAGATGTTCAACTCATCTCTCATTGGAAGTGAGAGAGCAACTACTAAACGTCAAAACCTCCTGAAGTCGATCAGCTGTCAAAGTTCAGTTTTTTTTAATGTCTAGCAATTAGCAGCGAGGAATGGCCAGATTGAAATATTATCAAAAACATGTAAACGGAGGGATTTGTTGCCTTGCTCTAGACCACTACATAACATGTAAAATAACGATAATTAAAGAAAACACGAAATATAAATATATTTGATGAAACGTTTAGTCATGTGATGCAACATAGTATTAATTTTCAATGGAAAATTATTAAAAACTTTTACTAATAGCGAGTTAACATGCTTAATGCCCTTATTAAGTATTGAATGCTCAAAAGTCATTTATTTTAAAATACTATAAAATCATAAAAAGGATTTAAGTGCTTTCGCTATATATTTAAAGTCTAATATATAATAATTTATAATCGTTATAAATGTTGGATGTTTTAACTTAACTGCCCAAAAATTTTTATTTAGTTCGGTCTGGCCAAAATGGAAAATGTTATAAAAAACGCTTATTTTGAGGCGCTCTCACACTGGAATGAGTTGGTCATCCCATTGTCCCTGGTGCCAAGTGTGGTAAAAATAAGCATAATTACAAGAAAGTGATTACTACTAGCTTAAAATTTTTTAAAACATTTTTTTTATTTCAATCGTGTAACTTTAAATCCGTGTAAAAGGAAAATAAACTAACATACGTCTGCAATAGCAATATATAGTTCTGAGCATAAATTTTATTCAACGTTTGACTCTGTTAAAGCGTCACTGTAAAAATTTCTTCTTCCGTGCTAGTTGTGAATCGCACTCATCTTGGACGAGTTGGCCAGAAATAGTTTTACGCTCTCTGAGTTGTTAATTAACCCGCCAAGGTACTCGCTTTTCATGATGGACTTATCTTCCGATTTCGTCCATTTTCAAAGTGTGATTTCACAAGGTAAGATTTGTTATAGTATTTCTTCTTCTTCTTCTTCTTATTTGGCGCAGACACCGCTTACGCCATTATGGCCGAGTTAACAACTCTACCCCATATAGCAAGACGGGAATATTGAGTGACTTATAGAGTTTGGTTGTTGTTCGTTGAGAGAGGACTTTACTTCTTAATTGCCTACTCAGTCCGAAGTCGCACCTGTTGGCAAGAGATATGCACATACGGCGGTGAAGAACTGATAAGGAGCATGCATCAACATCTTTGTAGGATGTGGTCGAACGCCAGCATGCCCGACGATTGGAATTTAAGTGTGCTCTGTCCAATCCACAAAAAGGAAAACCCCACAATCTGCGCCAACTACCGTGAGATAAACCTCCTCAATATCGAATATAAGGTTCTATCGAAAGACGAAATGTCTGCAGTCATCAAACAAGTAGTCGTCGCACTAGCGGGTTGGCTCTCACGTAAATGCTGATAGTCATACTTTTGAAGTCGTATATAATTTCGCCTATCTTAGAATCAGCATCAACAATGTCACCCTCGAAATCCAACGCAGAATAACTCTTGCCAACAGGTGCTACTTCGGAAGGGGTAGCGAATTGAAAAGTAAAGTCTTCTCTCCACGAATAAAAATCAACTTCTATAAGTCACTCATTATTTACGTCCTGCTACCATGCACCATGCAGAGGCAAGGACATGAGACAAAGTTACGAATTTTCGAGAGAAAGGTTCTGCGAAAGATTTATAGTCCTTGCGCATTGGCAACGGCGAGTATCGCGAGCGATGGAACGATGAGCTGTATGAGATATATGATGTCATCTCATAGGTCAGTGAACTAAAAGACTCCATCTCTGAAAGTATTCGACGCAGTACCCGCCGAAACAAGCAGAGGAAGAGTAAAACCTCCACGTTGCTGAAAGAAGAAACGACTGGCGCGCTGTTGTTAACTTGGCTATAACCGTATAAGCGGCGTTTTCGCCGGTAAAGAAGAAGAATAATTTTTAATTATATGCATATTATTTTAAGAACTCCTGAAAAGGTTTACGTTCTTTTGGTACGTCGAAATTAAGAGATTGTTAATTTAAATTATGGAGTTGGAAAAAGTTCTTTTATAATGGAAATAGTCCTCATTTTTAGTTAGAACAAGTAGCCTCACTTTAAAAAAATGAATATAATTTAATTTGTACACTTATTCTAGTACTCCCACTCTATACATTATTCGGATACCATTTTAGTCGACTGTCTGCCAGCCAAACCCTTATTATGCCTTTACCAACATACGTACACATACATAGCAGCAAACGTTTCAAAAGTTATTGCCGACTAATAATATAGTTTTTAGTGTTGGCAGAAGGCTGGAGTATGCGCTTGAAGTTGCATCAATTGTTTTTCCCTATTTCTTTTCCAATTCAATGCATAATTGTGCATGGATGCGTAAATTTACGGATTTTTATACGATTTCAAAGCTCTGGCTTAACACGATACTATTTGTTTGTATTGGTAAGATTTGGTGGCTATCTTTTTAGAGCTCTTGATTGATCTCCCCGCCCTGCCGTCCTGTTGGGTATATATACTTTTCCTTATTCTATATACATATTGGAAAGCGATGGAGAGCGAAAGGAACGATATCAAACAAGAACGATGTTTAAAACACTTTTTAACCTATTTCTACAAATAATTGGGTCAATCAAGCTTTATATCTAAATTGAAAATATATCGATCATCATCCACTAAGATATCTGATATCGCAGTTTTTCATATCTGAAATACATTTTAACACTTAGTTCGACGCTATTACATACTATGTTACTGTGAGTAAGTAAGACTTCTTAATTTAAATTTCTCGGGAAATTTTTATTTTTTATTTTTACTATTATTGACATCTGTGCCAAATGTCACATCAAAGCAATCATTATTAATAGTATACGCTTGTCTTTCTAAATTACATAAATTGCATTCGGTGATTTTTACAATGAGTGAAATTGTTCAACAAAGAAATTCCATAAAATTTTGTGTGTGAAATCAAATTTCTGGTGCCGAAATGTTCAGATTGTTTCAAACAGCCTTCGGTAATAGCTGTTTGTCGCTAGCAAGTGGTTTTGAGAGTACAATTTATTCAAAGAGGGGTTTGAACGCGTTGACAACGAATCACTTCTAGCACGGTCATCAATATAAACTGATGATCGACAAGTCGATAGACTAAAGAAAATTGGTGCTAAAAAGTCAGCAATTAACAGTCAGCGTCGGAGGGATCAGTGAAACCACATTGAGAGATCATTTGGACTTGAGAAAAGTGATAGAATTAGATCCAAAATCACTAAATTTTTGGAAAAACTCAGTCGCGTTAATGTCTGTGAAAAAATGATTTCCCACTACCAGGACATGGTTAAACGCATTATTACTAGCGATGAGTCTTGGATCTATGCTTACGACTCAGAAACAGACAATCAATGGCCGAAGATCGTAACAAAGGTGAGTCGAAACCGAAAAAACCACATCAGAACGGGTCAAAAATCAAGATTAGGTTGACAGTTATCTTCGACTACCGAGGTGTGGTGCACTCCGGACTTCTTCCGAACGGTAAACTGTCAACGAGGAGTACTATATGAGTGCTATGCGTTATTTGAGTGAAGCTATTCGTAAAAAGAGACCGGGATTATGGGCCGACAATTCTTGGTTTTTGCACCACGACAATATATACAGTATTGATTCATCGTCAGTTTTTCGCCAAACTTTCAACCGGATTCAAACGACCGCTCCATGGAGTCAATAAAGCCACAAGAGTGATATTAATGAATAAACCCTAGGTTTTACGCCCATCTACTATAGTGGAAGTATGAGGATACCCGTACCAACACCACCCCTTAGCCACGGTGTCGAGGTACCCGTGCCGTGGGCTGAATGGTCAGCGGGGGCTAATATAATAGCTGATCGCGAACAGTCCCCTCCGATGCCGGGTGAGGTCGCAGGTATAAAAGCCTTCTTTCCGCACACCGGGTCTGCGGACGAGTGACCAACCCTTTCCAGCTTACTCGTTAGACCAAATGTGAAACAATAAAACAAAAACAACAACAATAACCTAATTGATGACAACAGCGATGACTAAGGATATGAACTACAGGATTCCCGTTACGGAATCCAAAGAAGACGAATTACTCGCCTCCAGCCAGGAGACGAGTAAGAGTACTGCCGGACATAAAAACCAAAGTATACCGGCAGATACAGCAGTGAAAACAGCAGCCTTAAGAAAGGAGCGTCCACCTCCAAAGCTGCCATGAGCACCAACTAAAGTACCAAAAGTTTTGATGATCTCACAGAGGCTCGTACAGGTAAACCTGCATCACTCGAAGAATGCTATAGCGAATCTGACAACCCTCTTGAACGAGGAGAGCCCTGAGTCAATGAAGATACCATTAAAGGGCTAAACAGCAGCAACTTTAACCTGTTTTACACACGGAACAAAGGTAAACTTAGGGCATGCATTCTTATCAATAAAAGTATAAATGCATTTCTTTGTCCTAATTACAATACAGCAGATATCACAGTGGTAAAGGTGGAACAGAAGGAAAAGCCCTTCTTCTTGGTCTCGGCCTACTTGGCCCATGACGAAGACATACCACCGGCCGCCCTCACGCTATCAACAGACACAGATAGTCTCGACAGACAGATCTGGAGGATATCCGATGAGCCTTCCATGTCGGATCACTCCTGGATACTCTTCAGCATCCGAGCGAAATATAGTGCTCCTCTCACATAGTGGAACCCTAGAAGAACAGCGTGGGAAAAATTTACCAGTATAGCAACAAAATTACTTGAAAAGAAAGGCAATAAGAGTACTAATAATCCTCAGGAACTAGATTCAGAAGTAGAGGAGTTGAAAAAATATTAACCACAACTTTCAATAAATCCACACCGCTAACAGTTTTGAAAAAGAGAGACTCTCTTCCAGGAAATGTGAACTCAAGAATTTGAGAACACAACTAAGGAAAGCTTTCAATAAGAGTTTTAGAACCAAAATCTGGCAGTCATATAAAGATATTATGAAAAGTTACAAAAAAGCAGTCAGAAAAGCTAAAAACGACTCATGGTGATGTGTCTGCACATCGATAGAAGTTGCAGAGAAGCCGGGAAGCTGAGAAAAATGTTATCCAAAGATCATATTACTACTACCTACATTACGGCGGAGGGAAGTGATTGGACCTCCTCGGCAAAAGAGTCTCTGGAGGTACAAATTACAACGCACTTCCCCGGGTGTCAGCAAACATCTTCGAGGGTTCAACCACAACCACCGTAAAACGCAGCTGATTACCGAAGCCAATTAGTAGACAAAAGCAAAATCAAATATGCCATAAATAGTTTTGCACCATTTAAAATGGCAGGTCCTGACGGGATTATGCCCATAATGCTGCAAAAACTGGTAGAACCAATCTTTCAAAGGCTTGAAAATATATACAAAGCTGGCATTCAACTATCTTACATCCCAAGAAGTTGGAAAAGAAGTAAAGTTGTTTTCCTTCCAAAACCAGGCAGAAGAACACACGAGAATGCCAAGGATTTTAGACCCATAAGCCTTACCTGCTTTATGCTGAAGGTACTAGAAAGGCTAATAGATTTACACGTAAAAACAATAACGGCGGAGAGGTTATCGAAGTCCCAACATGCGTCCATAAAGGGCCGATCAACCGAAACTGCCCTTCACGAGGTGTTAAGTGTAATTGAAAAATCACTACACCACAAACAATACACAAGCAAGATATGTGAGTAGAAGGACGCCTCAAGGGGGGTCCTCTCTCCGTTTCTATGGGTTGTAGCGCTGAACGAAATACTCCCCCGAATAAACGTTGGAGGAGTGAAAGCAGTAGCGTATGCAGACGAATTATTGTTGTTTATATCAAGCATGTTTTCTTCAACAGTCAGCGAGATTATGAAAAGAGCACTTCGAAGGTTAAATCTATGGGCTTAAAACAATGGACTAGGAGTTCACCCGAACAAAACAGAACTGATGCTATTCACAAGCAGGACCAAAATTCCTCAGTTTCAACTTCCGGTACAAAACTCACTCTATCCCCCACAGCTAACTACTTGAGGGTGGAGATTGACACCAAACTGTCCTGGAAAATAAATATAGAAAAAATAATAAACAAAGCATACATGGCCTACTATACTTGTAAGAGAACCGTCAACAAAAATTGAGGCCTCAAACCAAGTATAATCATGTGGATGTACACGGCTGTCATAGGACCTATACTTAAATATGGAACTCTGGTATGGTGGCCAGCGCTAAACAAACAATACAGCATTAAAAAATTAATTGGTATACAAAGAGCAGCATGTGCGGGTGTTACCGGTGCAATCATGTCATGTCCGACTGATGCGCTCAATGTTATCCAGCATCAACTACCAATGGACATTTTTATTCACAAAACAGCAGCTATTGCGGCAATAAAAGTAAAAGAATTGGGAGGTTGGAATCAGCAGAATTACGGACATATTGTAATCCTAAACAAACTCACCATTAATAAATCAAACTACTTTCTCCCAAAGCTGAACTTTAATAGACACTTCCAGGTAAGGATACCATCTAGACGAGAATGGAGAAGAGGATCAATAGGAGAGGAGGATACCATCTCAGTCTATACCGACGGGTCCAAAATGAACTGCGGAGTAGGCACGGGGGTATTCTTCGCTGATCTTGGCATATCTCTCTCTATACGTCTACCGAACTCGGCTAGCATCTTCCAAGCAGAAGTACTAGGCATAGAAAAAGACTGCGAAATTCTATTAGAAAACCACAGGAACATTATGTATAGCAACTATATTTACGGATAGCCAGGTGGCGCTCCTGGCTTTGTATTCACCCATGACAAATTCCAGTATAGTTTACAATTGCAAGAGAGCACTAAGCTCAATAAAAGGCAAGATCCAACCGAACTTGATCTGGGTTCCCGGCCACAGGAACACTTTCGGTAACGAAACAGCAGACGAGTTAGCAAAGGCAGGAGCTTTCTTCAACGAATCCGAGGCGGAGCACAATACTTTCTCCCAAAGCTGAGCTTTAGTACACACTCCCAGGTAAGGATACCATCTAGACGAGAATGGAAAAGAGGTTCAATAGGAGAGGAGGATACCATCTCAGTCTATACCGACGGGTTCAAAATGAACTGCGGAGTAGGCACGCGGGTGTTCTCCGCTGATCTAGGCATATCTCTCTGTATACGTCTACCGAGCTCGGCAGGCATCTTCCAAGCAGAAGTACTAGGCATAGAAAAAGACTGCGAAGTTCTACTAGAAAACCACGGGAACATTATGTATAGCAACTATATTTACGGATAGCCAGGCGGCGCTCCTGGCTTTGTATTCACGCATGACAAATTCCAGCATAGTTTACAACTGCAAGAGAGCACTTAGCTCAATAAAAGGCAAGCTCCCCGGCCGCAGGAACACTTTCGGTAACGAAAAAGCAGACGAGTTGGCAAAGGCAGAGTAGCAGAGAACAAGGAAACAATCTTCCACTTTCTCTGTGAATGCCCGGCTCTAGCACAGATCCGACACAAAACACTTGGAATCCATCAAACACTAAACCTTGAATGGATTTCCACTAAAAGCATATCGGACATAAGTAGTTTCATCGAAACCTCAATATGGTGTGAGAGAGAAGGTGACGCGTAATAGCAGATACAGGAGGTATCAAAATGGCACATCAAATGCTAATTGAGCTCGATGGGGCTGCACGCACTCGTACCTACCTACCTACAAGCCGTGATATTCATGATTTAAAAGAAAACAATGTGAATTTAATTTAAAACGACTAAATTATTTTCGCCACTAACGATAGATTTGTTTGTGCCTTAATTATTGAAGGTATAGAATACACTAGGACCTGAATTGACTTCCCTATAACGGAACCATATCTAAGCAGTTTTAAAATTTTTGTTAATTGACTTTTGCTTAAGTGCTTCACACTTCATTATATGTCATAAGTCTTCAATAGAGCTTAAATCGGATGATTTTCCTGGCCAATCTAAGCGTTGAATCCTTAAATCTTAAAGGTCGATAAATGTATTGGCTAACTAAAAATAAAAAATTGAGCTGAATGGGATCATATACAAAAATATTGTATACATACATGTTTTATATTTACAAGATTTGTTTCCAGCCAAAAGTTAGCCATTTTTCACGATGGCATGGCGCTGAGTCATCCTGGAAAATTAAGCGATCCCTATGAGGGTAATGCTCTTCAAGCTCTTCAATTGTGGGAACTAAAAAATTTTAACCGCTTTCGCATATTTTTGTACATTCATTATTTAAAGAACAAGGTATAGAGATCCCAAAAACATAGTATGAAAAGTCGCATCAAATTATTTGTCTTTGACAGGATCAGATTCCTTCAATTTCCAGTTTAAGCACGGCCAGTTTGTGGATGGACCGCCTAGTTGTGCCCGTCTTTCAACGGTTGCGACGACGCGCCCTAGTACCCACTGGCGCGGCGGCACGTTGTCCTCGTGGACGAGAGCGAGGTCGTTGAGCTGCATATTGCGTTTTCCACTTGTTACGCTCCTGAAGACCCGTCAGGTATACTTTGGAACACTGTCGCCAGAACTGTTGCTTGAGACAACAAACAAGTTGCCATCTCTCTCAACAACGAACTGGGTCCACTGTCACCTGCTCTGGGGGTAATGACCGCAGGAAGTATTCTATAAGTAGATAGGCTGGTGGTAACGCCTCGCCGTCATTGGTATCTTGGCTCAGAGGTACTAGGGGGCGAGAGTTGAGGATGGTCTTCACTTCGGTCAACACTGTTGCTAACTCCTCCGCTGTGAGTGGCACATTGCCGGTTACGCGAACAATGTGGTGTTTGGCAGACTTCACCGCGACTACCCATAATCCTCCGAAGTGCGGCGCCCGCGGTGGTATAAAGATGAAACTGCTCCCTTCGTCTGCTGTGAATCTCTTTAGTTCTCGACCCATTGCTAGAAACGCCTCCTTCAATTCGCGCAGCTTGCGGTCGGCGCCGACGAAATTGGTGGCGTGTTCGCTGAATATCTTCGTCAGCATTCCTCATCGTCCAATGAACCTTTTTAGGGCGAGAATAAATGAATTAGTTGACATGTCTGAAACTAATTCTAAATGTACTGCTTTGGAAGAAAAGCAAACGAAAACTTCAATATAAGTTTTCACCGGTTGTCCACGCGTATTATTAAAATAGTGTATATCGGATCACAAAAATCTACGCCACATATAAGAAAGGGCTTTAGTGCTCGAAGCCTTTCGACTGGAAAATTTCCCACTATTTGGTTTTGCAAGTTCGGATTGTAATGAAAACAATGTATACAGTTTCTTACGATTCAACTGCAAGCTTCTCGGGCATTAATTAGTCATATGCGTTCTCGTAGAAGCGCAACCAACGCTTTAGCCCCAGAGTGGTGATTTCGAATATGCAGGAACGAAGTGCGAGCTTTTATGTAATAAACGCGGAAATTTGGCATCGTATGGGAGAGGTGGGTTTAATAGGCGACCTCCTACTCTGATTAATTTGAATGACAGCGACATACCCGAGTACTCATGCAAAAACAGGTTGAGGTTTTACAAGATTGCGTTCAGCGTGGTACCTTTATGCAATTCTTGAATAACACCCGAAAATTCTGAATGTTGGATCACTTGAGCAATTTTAGAAAACTGAAGTTTAGCTCTTCTGAAGTGAAATCTTGTCCCATGGAGGATTTAGGTGGTCGCCTGAATCCATCGCAATTTTCTATGAGAAGAGAATTTTTGAATAAGGTCCAATATTGAATTTTTTTTTCAGTAGTCGAAATTAATGTAAATGTATTTTTCTTCTTCTGGTCAGAGCTGGAAGTGGTTATTAATTGGTCATAATGCAGAGTCGTCTAGGAGGAACTGTGGACCGCCAAACCATATCGAATTATTTAATTCGTCCACGTTACAACCCCGAGACACTTGATCCAGAGGATTTTGGTTCGTTGGCACATTTCGCCAATGTACTTTGTCAGTCAACTCTTGGATTTCGGACACTCTGTTTGCGACGAAGGTTGTAGTGAGGATGGATGTGGATTAAAAAAGTAAAACGATTTCGGAGTCTGTCCAAAATGTAATTTTTTCGAAGTGTCGACTCAACATAGGCGCTACTGTTAACCATAATTTCGAAAGAAAATGTGCTGCCGAGAGCCCAATACGTGGTAGAGATTTGGTCTTCAGCGAAGCCACTCTAGACTTTGCAGTAAGCAGCATACATTTAATACCACTATCAGATTGGCTTCGTATATATATGCAGCATCCGTACGCTCTTATTGAGGCGTCGGAGAAGCCATGTATTTGGCAGATGGCACTCGACTCAACGTTTACGTAACGAGAAATGCTAATCGATGAGAGCTGCATTAGGTTGGCTTTAAAGTTCTGCCAGCTAGTGTCAAGGCGCAATGGAATCGACTCATCCCAATCTAGTTTTTGGATCCAAAGCTTTTGCAATAAGATTTTTGCTTTGGTAACTAGTGGGGCTGGTAATCCAAGAGGATCAAAAAGGCGAGCAGAAACCGACAATATATTTCTTTTAGTGGCTCACAGATCATTAAAATTGTCATCCAAAACAAAGCGAAACAAATCCTCTATCGGCGACCAATGGATTCCTAGAGTTTTAGTGGAATTTTTGTCATCGAAACTTAATCACTTTTCAGTGCAATCACTTTGGAAAAATTTAGGATGGTTTGAAAACCATTTCGTTAAGGTGAATCCGGCCGAGTTTAATATTTTAATTACCTCACTTCTCAAAACATCTCGAAACTCAAAATTTTCGGACCCTTTTGTAAATCATCAACATAAAAGTCTCTTTCGATGACCAATGAACCGAGTGGATATTTCATTGTATTGGTAGCACTGAGAATTTGCAAACAGCGTGTTGCGAGAAATGGAGCATTCGCAGTTCCGAAGGTTAGGTTGTTAAGACGAAAAATTTGAATTTGCTCAGAAGGATGCTVTCTCCACACAATAAGTTGACAATTTCTGTCTTCTTCATGCATAATTATTTGGCGGTACATTTTAGTAATGTCCGCTGTTAGTGCACACTTATGTAAGCGAAAACGAAGAAGAGTTGAGTACAACATAGACATAGTTGAGTACAACTCTTCTTGGATGGTTGGACCTACCATCAAAAGTTCATTCAACGCTATTTGAGTTGGAGATCGACTCGAGGCATCAAATACAACACGTAATGTGGCACACTCGGGCTCTTATTGTTCGTTGGGCTCATGTGACCCAATGCTCTATATTCTATATTATTGGTTGTGGCTCCGGATTTCGTCCTCGAAAAAGATGCTCCTTCCGCTGCCACCCTTCCATAATGGCAAGTGATCGTAGTCAAGTTGCTCTTCCCACTTGGATCGGGTGGCAGAGTCAACCTTTGTTATAACTATATGTATTATAATGGCGTTTGTTATTTGCTTCGCGGCTGGCTTTGGGATTGTTGGCAGCTCAAAATGTTTAGATATAGTATTGAAAAATATCAAACATTTATTATCATAATTTTTTTCAGACTTCCTAACATTTTCGGGTAATTTTCATCGGACATCTGAAATGCTTTAACTGTTCCCAAAGCCTCTCCTGATAGAAAATTTACGAAATGGTTAAATTCTTCTATATCTGGGATATTTGGGAAATTATGAACCAAGCTCTCGAACAAACTCATAAAAATCTGAAATKCAAATTCATTTTAGGGAGCCTTGAGATGTGAGAAGCTACAAAAGATGTTTCGGCAAATGAAGTTTTATTTTTTGCTAAAATTTACTTTATTATGAACTTCGTTTCAACRATTATGTCCTCTAACTCATCACGACCCATGTCGTCTTCATCAATTTCGTCAATCTTTGATTGGTACTTTATTAATTTTTCACTATGAATTTAATATATAGAGACGACATTCCGATTCGATTGGATCTAAAGACATAGTCTTTTCGAGAAGGACCGTTTTAATGCGCAAAATGCTGTTTTTCGCAACGTTCTTTTACGTCTTAACGATTTTAAGTCCGTCAACTCCTTACTTGGAGACAGGCTTGCGAGAGTTGGCTTTAGCTTGCTCATTTTGCCTTGTTTAAATTAAATTTCCGAAAAATACTATATAGATTGGCAACAGATATATTAAGAATCGACAACGAAAATATATATATACATATAATATATCGATTCCCAAATGTACGAAAGCCAAACCAGTAAGGTATAAGATATGAACAATAGCAATAAAGGTTGGCAACAAATATATTTGGAATCGGTTGCGAAAACGGGAAAAAAAAAATAATAATATCGATTCCCAAGTATACGAAAGCTAAACCAATAAATGCGCAAAAGGAGCAATAGCACAGTAAAGTAATTTAGTCGGCAAATGTCCGCACAAAAATCGACAAAATTTGCGAAAAAAAACGAGCGATAATTGCAAACGCGGATCGAAAAAATTGCGAAAAATGTAATAAATTGTGATTTACAATTAATAATTTTTCTACTTTATTTAGAAATAAAGAGCTACCGCAAAAATGCAAAAATCCCAAAATCCCTTATTCACTTGCGTACGCATATACATATATTTATATGAACGTCAATATAATTGAAAGTGAAAAACGGGAGAGGCAAAAACGGAAAAATTCAATTTTATTTGTATACGTTTTCGTTTTATTTTATGTTCCCACTGCTTTCGCAGTGTTACCTAGTGCGTCGGCTGTTTGCCGGCGCTTACGTCCCTTTGACACAATATGCAGCGGCAGATCATTCCCACGGCGGGAGCAGATTGATGGCAGCAGTGTTGATGGCAGCGGCGTTGATGGTAGCAGTGTTGACGGCAGCAGTGATGTCAGCAGTGGCGGTATGGCAACAACGGGTACTTATACCGGTTCCTTTAACGCGGCACTTGAAACAGTTTTTTTTTTAACGGGTTTCCCACCGGTTTTTTAAAACTGTTTTTTTTTTTAACGTTTTCGGATGGCCCTCGCGCTAATCACCAGGTTAAACACTTGTGTACGGTTTTTTTTTAGAATTCACTGTGCCCTTTGTACCCAAATTTCTTGTACGTCTTTTCACACTTTTGTATGTTTCTCACTTTGAGCACTTGCACATATGCAGCTCCTGTTTTTTGTATTTGTAGGTTTAGGAAAGCAGAGTTGGGTAAGTATTTATTATGTACACTTCAGCACTTTATTTTTATACTCTCGCAACAAAGTTGCTAAAGAGAGTATTACAGTTTTGTTCACATAACGGTTGTTTGTAAGTTCTAAAACTAAAAGAATCAGATATAGGGTTATATATACCAAAGTGATCAGG
>NW_017537321.1:105938-116802 GCF_001853355.1 Bactrocera latifrons
ATAGTAGTTTCCCAGATATGTTCAAAAAACTTAGTAGGGGGAGGGGCCACGCCCACTTTTCCAAGAAAATTACGTCCAAATATGCCCCCCTAATGCGATCCTTTGAGCCAAATTTCACTTTAATATCTTTATTTATGGCTTAGCTATGACACTTTTTAGGTTTTCGGTTTTCGCCATTTTGCCCAACTTCGAACTTAACCTTCTTTTGGAGCCGAGAAATACGTGTTCCAAGTTTCATCATGATATCTCAAGTTACAGGTTGCACGGACAGACGGACAGACAGACATCCGGATTTCAACTGTATTCATGAYCCTGATCACTTTGGTAAATATAACCCTATATCTGACTCTTTTAGTTTTAGGATTTACAAACAACCGTTATGTGAACGAAACTATAATACTCTCCTAAACAACTTTGTTGCGAGAGTATAAAAATCACCAATTGCCTATTTCGAGAAGTAAAGTTCAGCCGTGAAATTAAAATGCGTGCGTACCGTTTCACGTTCCAAATACAATAGAGCGTTTTATTTCGTTTTATGCAATCGCTTAGCCTAAATCTTAAACTAACGGCTTAATCTAGTGGTAATATAAGTATATGTAACAAAAGGGGTAAGTAATTATCTTTTGTTAAACATTGTACTAGCTTATGTTAAGATAAGTAATAGATTAATATTAAGAATTCATCATTAATGTAAGTACTTTACGTAATAGATTTCATAATTTAATTTTTATAATTCATATGCAATATTTCACAATTCATTAATTATTATTGTTATAGGAATAAATCTGTCGCTTGATGCAACAATGTCTTTATTAAATATTAAATGTCAAACATTATTTAGCTACAGCATAGAAATGTTAAAATAGTTTTATCATATATTAAATAAGCACTATATGTATATGTAGTAGTTTTCAATCGTAATAAATGTTGGGTTTTTTAATTTAAATACCCAAAAATTATTACTTTGTCCAATCTGGCTATAATGAAAAATGTTAGAAAAAAACGTTAATTCTGAGGCCTCTCACACTGGAATAAGTTGGACATCCCTCTATCCCTGAACTGAATTGTTGAGATGCTGACCCTTTTTGTGGAGTGGTACCCAGTGTGGTGTGTGTTTACGTGTATGGAAGTGAGGTGTGTGGATCCTGTGGTATGTAGATTCTGTGTATGTGATATATTGGAATGTTGGCAGTGATGAGATTTAGTGTTCCGCTATGTTGAAGTAGTGGCTGTAGGGGGAGGCTTACCTAATGTAGCCATATCGGCCCCCTAGCAGCTAAGTCCAGTGGTGTGGCGATGTTGTGGCCCTTTCGGATTATGCCTAGTTAATGCAAGGCATTGCGGACTTTATTTATACATCGCGTCATGGCGTCCTGTGCGGCAGCGTGTGGTGTGGTCTGCCCCGCGTGTGGCACAAATCAGCGGAAGCACACTCCTGCGTCACATGTGTGTGCGACAGATAGTTGAGGCTCATGTGCCTGGGCTACCCACTTTCGTTGTGTCTATGACAATCCTTCAAAGATCCCAAGGTGCTGTAGCCGGTGTTTCCAGCGACATAGAAGGCATCGGATGCGACGCCTTTCGGCTTGTGCGGATGGCGTTGATGGGGCTGCTCGTGAACCACTACCAGAAGCGGTGGTTATTGAATAGCATTGGCTGGGCTGGGCGCAGGAATAGGCTAAGAACGTGCCACGTTGGTTGCCACGTCCATCTTGATCTCCGTAAAAAATGGTATTTGGATATACACGACTGAGTCGTCATATTGACCGACCATTTCTGTAATTTTTATTGTTATTTTTAACGGTTTGTTGCGTTTCGCTGATTTATTGATTTATTTGAATTGGTTTTCATTTGGGTTTCGGTAGTATGGTTGGATCGTTTGGTATCCCATTTTTGTGAGTTGTTAGAAAGAATAATTTAACCAGCGGTTTGGTTAATATTCCGCTTTGAGTACGGAGATCAACTACCTGGCTGTAACCTTCTGAGACAAAATGGAAGTGAAAGCTTCCAGAAACTTTTTTTAAGTGAGATTTGAAGCTTTTTACAGCTGTTTCCTATAAGCCACACATACGAGGAGTTAACAACAGCAAAGCTGATTATTAATTATCATTGAGGGTGTTTTTTACGTAGCGGGTCCCAAACCTAGCGCACAACCCTATGCAGGGAAAGTTTTGCCTTCTCCCGTTAGCTCGCCTTCAAACGGATGTTCTTAGGCTACCCAGAGGATACTTGGTCAAAGACCGGAAGTCGTGAGCTGCTTGAGCCATATGTAAAAGAATCGTTTCTGGCCACTCCCAAGTGAATGGCGATCAGAAAACTTTCCTCACTTGCGTGAACTTCTACACATGACTCCATCCTCCAATACGAGGAGCTCTTAGGGGGATAAATTGCCAATTAATGCCTTCAGGAGCGTACTTTTTTACAATCTCAGGGGAGACTTGTTTAAGAAAGTCTACAAACGGTTTTTCTGTGGCACTTTGAGCCCCGATAAAGGTTTTCCCATTGTAACTCATACGATGGGAAGGAAACCCGTGACATCCGACGAAGCGAGTAAATGCCGCGAGAAAAGACTCTTTTGTCAGATTAGTTATAGCTTTTGTCGTAAAACAGACAAAGACAACCACATAGCCCTTCATTTGTGTGGGAGACCAGCAAAACCGACACCTGTAATAGTGAAAGGCAGAGCGAAGTTGCAGCGATCCGGTGGATCCTCATCTTGTATTTGCGTCCTCATCTTGTATTTATGCATAGTGCAGATCTCGCACATAAAAATGCACTTTTTTATTTGAGGCTTAAGTCGGGGAATATAGAACTATTGGCGGATTATATGCTGCATTAGGCGATGTTCCGCGTGCAACATTATTATGTGTATATACTTGAGTAGCAATGTGGTAAGTCGAGACTTTTGTGGTATTATTAGAGGACGGCGTTCGTTATATGTCAGGCTGGAGTTGGCAAGCCGACCATTAGCACAAAGCAATCGGCTTCGATTCTCTTAGTAGTGGCATCTCGCAGCTGAAGTGGCGCGATTGTGTATGAGTGATACGAGCAATCATTTGGCCTTTGTAGGTGCGTCAATGTATCGCCTCTGGGGTAAAGCGTGGGTTCTCCCTTCACTATAATTTTGAGTCGCTTGATGAATTTGAACATGTAAGCGATTACTCTGAATGCTTGGGGCTATTATGGAAATCGCTCAAGGTTGTCACTTTCATCCTATGTCGTGTGAAAGGAGTCGATTTTTCGATTTTCTTAGGCAATTATGTTGCGGATGGGCGATCGTTGCCAAGAAACGGGTGATTCTGTTAACCATCTGGGACCATTCCACCAGGGAGCGGTGGTGGCAAAGTTCAGAAGCTTGCACTCTCTTGTACCTTGATCGACAGGATCGTCATCATGTGTCGTCAAGTGGTAAATCCCAAGGATTTGAGACGTTCGATTGGAAATATATGTCTTCCATGCATATGGAGGTATTTCCAGACGAATACAATTTCGAAATCGGACCAGAGATACAACTTATATTTTCCCATATTTCGATACGTTTCCACTATGGATACTAGTTTGGCTAGTAGTAGCGCACCACATAGTTCCAGTCGTGGCAGACTTATTGTTTTTAGCGGAGCAACCTTTGCCTTGTGTGCGACATAGATGATGTCTTTTCATAGACGTCACAGAAGGAGTGTAGTTCGACTTTGTGCTCTGGGGCATAATTTACCCATCGTTTGATTTGTATCACTAAGAATGCCCACGAACTGGGACCACTTTTCTAAACGAAGTGGTTTCACTTGTTCATTCCAGTCAGTTCCGTCTAGCCACAATTCTTGTATTAGAATTTTTGCTTGTATAATAATTGGCGAAAGCCATCCTGCGGGGTCGAAAAGTTTTCCCACCGAGGATAATATTTGCCTCTTTGTTATAGCGGTAGTGCGGATACTGACTCATTAGTGTATGAAAACTGGTCAGATATCGCATTCCATTGTATCCCCAAAGTTTTTGTTGTGCTTTCCTTTTCGAATTTAAGGAAACTAGTGTCTAATAGGTTTTCTTTAGGTATGTCCTTTAAATTATTAGGGTAATTAGGCGTTATCTTTTTTAACGGAAACATGCTGTACTGAGCACTTGTGTCACTTGCGCTAGTCACTCGTATGCTTGTGGAAGACTGTGGCTTCCAGACAGAATGTCGTTTACATACGATAGTGTTTTCAACACTTGTGTTGGCACTTCTGTTGGCAATTCTGCCTTTGTGTCTTCTGCCAGTTCGTGGAGTGTACACACCAATTTAGTATGAGGAACACTAAATCTGGTTGGAGTGTGGGTCCCGTGAATAGAATATCATTGAGGGAATTCCCCGAGCTAGTGCATCTGGAGGCATTAAAGACAACTCTAATTTTTGTTGTTTTTTTGTCAGGCTTTACTACTGCATGGTGTGGCAAGTAGAATGAGTGATATTTGCCTTTTATAATTTTTTCGCCAGGGCTGACTGCCTCCGTGTGGTCTAAATGGAGGTATTCTTCTAAAACCCTATCGTATTCTGGTTTCAGCTCGTCTTTTTTAAGTAAGTTTTTTTCCATACTTTAAAACTGTTGGATAGCAGAGGTGCGGGAGTGACCTAAAGCGGGTATGTAGGGAAATTCTGGCTTTAGTGGTAGTCATACGACGTACTGTCCATTATCTAATCGAGTAATTGTGAATTTTTAAAAATCCTCACCATATCGATCTTCTGGGGTTGTGATTGATATGAGGAGGAGTTCTTCGAACTGCCAAAATTTCTTCAGTTGTGTACTGAGGTACTCCTTTGAGATTTCCTCAATTTGAGTTGTCATTGTTGTAACTGGTTCCGCAACTAGTCCACTTAGGAGCCATCCAAAACTGGTATTTTGCGCCAGAAGTGTTTTCGTAATTTTCGCAACACCTTCGAGTATGATTTGTGGTAGGAGATCGCTGACTAATACAATGTCTATTTGACCGGTTGAGGTCTGGTAACTAAATGTTTGAAACCTTTTGCCAATGCTTGCTATTTATATGATAGTTTGGAAGCATATTTGTTAGTTGCGCTAAGACAATAGCTTCTGCTTGAATGTGCTTATCCGCTTGGGGGAAATAAAGGTAATGAGGCAAATTTGGCTAATTTTGTTGGCAGTTGTAGCCTACTTTGTGCCCTGACGCTATAAACAATCGTTGAGATCTTTGGTCTATTAAGGCTAAGTTTAAACAGTTCTCCTCGGTGCTCGATGGAGACCACTGCTGTGGGTAATACTACACTGATTGGTTTTCTCTGTGTAGTTTTTAATGCCTTTGAGCAGCCCGGTGCTTCTAGGTAATTTTCGGAATTTTGTAAGTCGGGATTTGCTGTTGCAATTAATCCCGCAGCTCTTTTAACATTAGCGTTATTATGAGCAAAGCTGGACAAATTTGTAATGTAAAGCATTGAGTTATGTCGTGTATGGCAATAAACGCAATTAAATTTGCTTTCACAATATGTGAGCGTATGCGCATGTGACAAACAGTTGGTACAAATTTTTTTCGCTCTTATGAAATTATTTGTTTCGTTAATATTTATTTTTTTAAATTTCTCGCAAGATATCAGCTTGTGTCCTCCTTTACACAGTTCGCATGACATGTGTTTGTTTTGTTCTGATGTGAATGATTGTATTTTGAAAAAACTACGATTTAAGTAGCTGTTATTACTCGCTTGGGGCCTAATGAAGCTTCGGTTTAGGTCGTGTTGAACTTTTTAGTGCTGACCATTCTTTTATCGACCCTTTCCGCAATTTCATATTGGGTAGTTAAGAAATCTTTCATTTGTTGCCACGTTGGGCACTTTCTTCGTGATGAGAACGACGGCGCGGGTGTTGAGGCCGATGATATCAATATCAACCTTATATGCGATGTTGAGAAGGCTAAACCCACGGTAGTTGGCGCAGATTGTGGGGTCTCCTTTTTTGTGGATTGGGCATGCCACATTTAAATTCTAATCGTTGGGCATGCTTTCGTCCGACCATATTTTACAAGGAAGCTGATGCATACTCCTTCGGCCCCAATCGGCCCCCACCGCTTTGTTGTTCTTCAGGCGGGTAATTGCTATTCGAACTTCTTCCTGGTTGGGCAATGGGCACTCTGGGCATCGGTGCCTAGATCACCTTTGGGGGTTCTACACGAGTATGCTCCGGTCTTGAAACCTTCTGTAAGCCGCCGCATTTTTTCGTAGAATTTTCCAGCATTACCCCTATCGGCAAGCTTATCAAGCTCTTCGTACTCACGCATTTCGGCCTCTTTCTTTTCCTGTCAGCAAATGCGTCTCGCTTCCTTCTTCAACTCTCGGTATCTCTCAYATCCCGCACGTGTTGTGGTCGATCGTAGCGTTGCGAGGTAGGCAGCCTGTTTTCTCTCCGCTGCGACACGGCACTCCTCGCCGTACCAGCTGTTCTTTTCCACTTTCCGAAAACCAATGGTTTCGGTTTCAGCTGTATGTAAGGAGGTTGAAATGCCGTCCCACAGTTCCCTTATACCGAATTGTTGACGAGTGCTCTCAGAGAGCAGGAGTGCAAGCCGAGTAGAAAATCGTTCGGCTGTCTGTTGTGATTGCAGCTTCTCGACGTCGAACCTTCCTTGTGTTTGTTGGCGTGCGTTTTTTGCTGCTCAGAGGCTGGTGCGAATTTTGGCTGCAACAAGATAGTGGTCCGAGTCGATGTTAGAACCTCGGAGCGCACGCACATCTAAAATATTGGAGACGTGTCTTTCGTCTATCACAAC
This sequence comes from Bactrocera latifrons, assembly GCF_001853355.1. NCBI lineage: Eukaryota > Metazoa > Arthropoda > Insecta > Diptera > Tephritidae > Bactrocera > Bactrocera latifrons. Next base: position 112,689 of record NW_017537321.1, read on the forward strand.
ATGATCGATCTGGTGGTCGATGGTTTTTCGATCCGGATACAGCCAGAAGGCKTGATGGATCTTCTTATGCTGGACTCTAGTACTACAGATAACCATATTTCGGGCCCCGGCGAAGTCGATCAGCCTCAACCCATTTGGGAATGTTTCGTTGTGTAAACTGAATCTACCGACCGTAGTGCCAAAGATACCTCCTTTGCCTACCCTGGCGTTAAAATCGCCAAGTATGATTTTGACATCGTAGCGGGGGGCAGCTCTCATAAGTGCGCTCCGAGCACTCATAAAAGGCATTCTTGTTAACATCGTCCTTCCAAACCAAACTTGCGCTCGTTGATATGGTCACTGTAGTAAATGACACAAGGACCTACTCGTCTCTGTCCTTGTCCCGTCCATTGCATTTCTTGGACGGCGGTTCCGAACTAAGAGACCGGACATTCAGGGTGCACGCCCTCAACGCGTAGTCSTTATTTCGTTTGCCATGGTAGTCATCTAAGGGGAGGTCTCTCATCCGAGTCTGGTTGTTCCTTTTCATTGGGGATGTTTTTTTAGGTGGCGGGTCCCAAACCAGRCGCACAACCTTATGCAAGGGGTATTTCGCCTTCTCACTTTAGCCCGCCTTCAAACGGATGTTCTTAGGCTACCCAGAGGATATTTGGTCAAAGACCGGAAGTCTTTAAGCCATATGAAAAAGAATCGTTTCTGGCCACTCGCAAGTGAATCAAATGGAACTTTCCTCACTTGCGTGAACTTCTGCACATGACTCCATCCTCCAAATTTATACTACAGTATATTAAGACTGGCAACCATGCGTTGKGAGAGAACAATCAGCTGACACGTTTCTATGGCAAAAATCCAAATGCCGTGGAAATCTACGATATCCTACGGTAAAGCGGAAGGTAGAAGTGGTTTTGGCTGATCATTTGCATTGCGCTAACATAAGATAGGTCGTGTGAGCGGAGAGAGTTTTCGCTTGTGAGCTGCTTAGCTTGTATGAAACATATATTCACAAATGTTTGGTTATGAGTTCACAATACTTTGGATCTTTGCTTACGGGTCATCTCGACGGGCGAAAGCTTATGGCATATGTACTAACTGTCAAATCTATTGCMATTGCCCTTGCCATTGCCAAATCWATATCTAGGCATTTGTTGTCGGGTAGGTAGATTCGACATGACGTAGCGCATCTKTACAGCTCTTGAACTGTTTAAACTTTTATATGCATGAAAAAAATTTATGTGGAAAATAAAATAAAAGGAGAAATATAGTATACTTTTTTCTACAAGTGTATTTCTTGAAAAAAAATTATTCCATATTTTCGGACTATAATAATCTCTATATATAAAAATCTCTGACCGTGTGTTTGTAAATGAACTGCTCCTAAACGGCTGGACCGATTTTGATAAAAATTTTTGTGTGTGTTTGAGGAGATTCGGGAGTGGGTTAGATTTACAATTTGGTACACTGGAAAATGTTTTTTTTAATTAATTTTTCATTTGTAATTAATTGCGCTACCATCCCAGTATCCAATATTCAAACCTTAAATTGGTGTAAACGTGCAATAAACAAAATGATGCCAAAGTAAAAGGCGACATCTGTAGACAAGTTTTCATAATGGGGACAGAATTGTTCGTTCTTAAGTAATAAATTGGGTGATTTAATACATCTATGGGTAGCTTTGACACTTTTTTCATACCTGCTAACTATTGGAGAGGGTATCTTGACAGGCAATTTAAAATTGCAAAAGATCTGGCATAAAAAAATAGCGGCATAACTGTTGATAAAAAGGTCTATTAAAATTTAAGATAMACAGGAATCTTTTCGAAGCATTGATTGGGAATGGTAGAATCGAACTGGATCCGATAGACCTCGCTACCATCGCAKTATCCAATATTCAAAGCTTAAAGGGCGACATCTGTAGACCAATAGCAAGTTTTCATAATGTGGACAGGGTTTTTCGTTCTTAAGTAATAAATTGGGTGATTAAGTACATCCATGCCATTACATTTTTTTCCTACCTGGTAACTATTGGTAAATATAGGATTAAATTGAAGTTAGCGAGAACGACAACTGTGGGCCTGCAGTCATGTAGTCGTGCAGCTGTCAAAATAGGTCCGTCCATAAGAAGGTGTAATTTTTATATTTGACAGATGTCGTTTGCAGTCTGTCGCGAGCATTGTATTCAACACATGACAATTATGAATACAAAACACTTGTATACGAAGAAGCTCAATTGTGCGCAAGCCACTTCAGCCTTTTGAGCATCGTAAAGGAGGAGTAAGGAAAGAATCAGGTGATGCTATGTAAACAAAGGGACAGCTGAGAGGTGCCCATGTAGAAACGTCAAGGGAGTCCGGGGTTGAGTTTTTATTGACATCCAAGATGGCCGACTTTTAAYCGGAAAATGGTTTCATTGTGTTATTTTCTAAACTTTATATTTTTACAAGATAATTTGTTTGTATTTATAGTTATTTTAATCAGCAAGCTGCCTAAATTACCTAAACGTATGAGACTTAAAATACCGAAGCTCAAGATGCCGACCCATCAAAATCCCGACAATATTCAAATAAATTGCCAGTATTGCTATTGAGCATGGCGAAACAGTGTTGCATAAGCTAATTTAAACTAAATTTAATAGTAAGAAGTATTTTCTTTATGAAGCCTATTTATTTAAAAACTTAGTTTAGAACAAAAAAATTCTATGGTTATTTTTTATATGAAGAGTTGTTCATAAAATATACATACATATTTATTTTCATCGCTAAATGCTGAAAAACTGACTAAATCCCTTAGAGCAAACAAAATCATATTCACATTCGTACACAAACACTTTATTTGGGAACAGAGAGGATTCGTGATCGCCGGCGTCTAGCTAAATTCTGACATATGTATGTGTATGTATAGTACGTGTATGTAGTTTGTGTTTAAACAAATTTATGCTTCAAGTATAGAAAACATGAGTGTTATAATTATCTTTTKATTTATCTTACAATGAAAAGTTTCGTTTTATTGTTCAAATGAATTATTGTGATACATATGTAATACCAAATTTTTCCACAGTAGGTATTTCCTCTGGTCTACTCATTATAAAATAATAATTACCAATTTGTCCATGAATAAGTGTATAAAACGCTTAAAAATATACAGCATATTTATCTATATCATGAAGGAATAATTCATTCTTTTGATAACAGCTATAAACTTTACTTAAAAAAAAATTTTTTTTTAATTATTTTATTTATTGGATCTGCTTTTTCTGAAAGCCTAACAATAATTTACAAAATCTTTAATCTATTTAAAAACTTGACAGGCTCAAGAAAGTGATTGAGCTGTTTTGGTGATACGTTGCTCTTTAATACGCAGGCATATCTCTACTTCGGAGGCGTGTTTGGTCGCAGGAATGTACCAAAACATTAGCCAAAGGGTTTGGGTGATTTCRGATTTTAGATATATATTTAATTTTGCTATCTGTACTTCTTTCTTTACAATAGGAATACTAAGGTCTTTATGGATATGTTCGTTACGCATGTACCATGGTGAACACGTGATTGTTCTAAGCATTTTCTATTGGAACCTTTGTATTATATCAATATTAGTTGCACAGGTCGTACCCCACAGCTGACTGCCATACATCCTTATCGTCTTTATGACCACATTATATAAAAGCAATTTGTTGACTAGGCTATGTTTGGAGTTTTTATTTAAAAACTAATTTAAATTTGCAGCTCTAATCTTCATACATGTTATTTTACTAGAGAYGTGTTTTCTCCACGTGAGCCTTCTATCTAGATGAATACCAAGCTATGTTACTTCGTTCGCTTGGGGTACTAAAATATTGTTTATTTACTGCCGGGCACATCTTTGGTCTAAGCGAAAATGTAACATGCTTACACTTCTGTTCATTCACATTTATCCGCCATTTCGCTAGCCATTCTTCGACAGAACTTAAATGCTCCGCTAATATTCTTGATGCTAAAATGTGGCAGTTGTTACRGCTCACTATAGCTGTGTCATCCGCAGAAGCTGAAGTTAATACATTATTAGCTGTTGGAAGATCTGCTGTATATATGATGTATAGAGTTGGTCAAATGGCACTTCAGCCCTTAGTCGTCTTTCATCC
>NW_017537322.1:0-834 GCF_001853355.1 Bactrocera latifrons
AATCATCCCCATCAGTCGTAATGTGTCGGTCGATGAAAGTTTCAACTTCAGTTGTGTTGATGATTCCATCACTTTCCAATTGCGGTGCATCACCTAACCAGAACATCCCATGACAATGTGGTGATCCCCTATGCTGAAATYCAATTCCGTAATAGTAACGGATTACTAAATGTAYTCCACACAGTCCATTTTTTAACAATTTCAATATTTGGCGGAATCGATTGTCGAAATATCTGGAACATGTAGTGGATCTGTTCTTATGAGTCTCGCCTTTTCAGAACTTGATAGGGCAGTGGCCTCTTCTTCCGAAATGTCTACTTTRCCTACTACWTTCTTTAATATCACCAACAGCTCCGGCCATTTTGTCTCTGCAGCTGACATTGTTATGAAGAATGTTGGCAATCCAAACTGACGGATCATGGCTAAAACTTTTTTCTTTTCAGCCTCCCAATGTGCAGGTGAGGATCGAAGTCCTTTGAGGATATGATAGCCGTCATCATGCTGGATAAGGTTGCTGACAAAGTTTTCATCCCTCACATTTGCAGCAGTTATATTTCTTGATCCAGACTTTTTACGCAGGCAAATAGAAATAGCATTTTTGCTGCGCTCCAACTCGTAGAACTTATAAATATACAGAAGCACGTCCACACGCACGCAACGTCGATCATAGCGTCGTAATTCAGATCGGGCAATTTTGCTATAAGTTGTCGTGGATGTTCTCTTCTTTCCGCAGTAAATTGTTGGATACGACAACTCCTGAGCATCATCGTCGGTTGTAGCGTCCCTTGGGCATCTACCTTGCTCTGGTGCTACTTTCTTACTACTACCTCATCT
>NW_017537322.1:1620-32118 GCF_001853355.1 Bactrocera latifrons
AACTGACGATTTGCGGGATCCGACCTATAGAATTGTACTCTTTGCAACATTGATTCCTGCTCGTTTGCAAGTTGTTGCCTGGTTTGCTGGCGTGTCACTCTTCTTTGAGAAGAATTTAAAATTTGTTCACTATGTCTTGTTATTGGATCTTCTCGACGACTTCTCATCAATACTGCATCTCGTTGCCTTTCTTCCTCTCTGATTATTGGATTCTGGCGTCGTACAGTACGTTCCATTGCGTCGCGTTCCTGCTCCTGAGTTCTATATTCCGGATTCAAACGCCTGATTGAATGTCCTATTRTGTCGCGCTCCTGCTCTGCGGTTCTATATTCGGGATTCGTCCGTCTGGTGGAGTGTTCCACAGTGTTGCRTCCCTGCTCCTCCACTCTATACTCCGGATGCAAACGCCTGACTGAATGTCCTATTGTGTCGCGCTCCTGCTCTGCGATTCTATATTCGGGATTCGTCCGTCTGGTGGAGTGTTCCGCAGTGTTGCGTCCCTGCTCCTCAACTCTATACTCCGGATTCAAACGCCTGAAAGCTTTCCTATTTTAACAATCGCTAAAATAAACACATAAATACTTCGTAGGGATTAAAGACCGGCTTGGAACCTTTTTGGTTAACGTCACGCGGTGAATATTCGGTCGATTATGCTGAGTAACAGTGGAGACACTTAAGATGAACTATCAGATAAATTTGATGTTTCAAAAGGGACTGCTCACAAAATTTTGATTAAAACAATCAAAGCAATTTGCAAGCTGAAAAATGAAATTCGTTGGTCACCGATATGGCTAATCTCCCAGGGAGTCATGGTAGCGCCAACGTATAAAAAAATAGTAAAATATACGAAGAAATTAAATTTGGGATGCAGCTTGCATTGGATTATTTAAGTCGACTCAGCTTATCCTCTTTCAAATTATTTGATCCTGCCTTATAGAGATAATGGGTATCTGTTGAGAAAGAAGAAACAATTTTATTATTATTAAAGTTCAGGATCATAATGATATTCAGATTATGGAAGAGGTATCAAAAGAATTGGCTTGTGTATTCTGCATAATTTAATATTGCGGGACAATTTTATTTATTTATTTAGTTAGTTAAGTCTATGAACATTTATTCTTACAGACTAATGGAGAAATAGGATGCAAATTAGAATTCTAAACTAATAAAATTAAAAGTACATAAGTACTTAACTTAAACTAAAAACAGAATTGAGGGTATTAATGAAGGATACCCTAGAGTGAGAAAAATCAAGAAGAACTTTCTCGGAAATCGAGTTAAGCTAACGCATAGCACGCTTGAGAGGAGCATATTCAACAAATTCAGTACTTTCCTTTCTATAATAAAATGGGGAAATAGATCTGAGACAACATTGAGGAGCAGTAAAGTTAATTTCCCTAATAAATACGGACAGTCAATACCTCCATTATTAACATTGAAAACAAATGAAAGGCAGAGAACGGACCGTCGATTTTCCAGTAGTTTAAGATGTAAAAGCAATAAACGAGATGTATACGATGATATTGGGTCAACGAACTTTAAGGATATGCAATATGGGCTCTAGATGAACACAGCATACTCCAAAATGGCCCGAACAAAGCATGTATACAGTAATCTCAACGTGTAGGAGCCGGCAAAATTTAAAGCATTTCGACGGACAAAGAATGAAGAAGACGGAGAATGATTTAGAAGTAATATAGTTGATGTGACTACTCAAAGAAAATCTGTTGTCAAAGATTACCCCAAGATCTTTGATTTCAGTAACGCATTTTAGGACGCAATTAGAAATATTGTAACTTTTGGATAAGATGTTGCGTCCCCTACCATAAGAGATCTGAGAGCATGTATCTAGATTCAGAAAAAGCTTCGATTTCAGGCACCAATCATAAAAAGTATCAATATCACGTTGGAGTTTGAATACATGTTGTGGATTTTTGATTGTTGCAAAAATTTTTAAGTCATCTGCATATAACAGAAAGTTAGCAAAAGAGAAGCAACAGGAAATATCATTGTTAAACAGCACAAAGAGAAGTGGACCCAAGACGCTTCCTTGTAGTACTCCTGAAGACGCAATGAATATATCAGATGACACTCCAGATGCAGACAGAATGCAGACATACAATAATCGCTAAAAACCGCTAAGTTTGAAACAGTGGAGCGCCCAGGGACCAACCCATGCTGATTGGCATTAATTATTGATTTTACTGCAAAAAATAATTTATTTTTAACAGAATACTCAAAAATTTTCGAAACAGTTGAAAGTTTAGAGATAGGCCTGTAATTGGAGACTACATCCTTTCTACCACCTTTAAGAACAGGGGTGATGCATGTCAATTGAAGATAAGTATGAAACAATTTTTTATAAGTACAGGCGGAAGCCCATCCAAATCCAATTTGGGAGAAGACTTAATATCATAAATAGAAGTGGCAATATCATCCTGTGAAAGACATAGTGTGCCACAATTTATGGATGGGAAGTTATTAGCCGAGAGAGTGTAACTAATACCAGGATCGTCGTGAACATAATTCTTATGGGACTTATCACCCCAGCCTAAAGCAGAGGGAATGGCCGAACACGCTCTTCTAGATTTTACAAAGTTCCAAAAGAACTTAGGGTTCGACTTGATTATAGACTATAATTTGGTGTGCCATAGTGCATAATTTTCTGTCCACTACAAAATGGTGCTGGACAAATTTTTCAAAAGTGAGTATTTAATAGAATTGAATCAGCTGGTTTGGAACAAAACTTACACCAACTAGTGAGGTAGAGCAAAAAGTATGTTCACAGTTAAGAGTTTTAACCAAGTATCAACTAACGAATTACAAGATTAGCATGTTCGGTCTGAATATCTAATATATTTTATTGGTTAATATTTATTCTACAAGAGGGGTAAACAATTCACTACTAAATTCGTAAGGTTTCACTTCTTACACTATTGCATATCCATACCTAACTTTTTGCTTTGAAATTAAAAATTATATTGTAAGAGTAGCCACATTCATCATACATAATTTTTGAATGTGTAAGAATAAGATGCACATTAGGATGGGTCGATTCCGGACATTTTTCGATTCGGGATATCTAATAGTGCGGAAAAGTTGCCTTAGTACTTCCGGATTCCAATGCAACTTTTTGTTTTGAGACCGGATTGCATCTTCAACCCCAACTCCTCCCTTGAAATTTCGGGAATTCGCCTAAAAACGTGAAACCTAGCGCCTACCTAGCGCCTGAAATACGCATCTCATGGCAAAATGTATAAAACAAAAGTTATTTGTCACGTCATTTGCTACCGCAATGGYATACGTGATCATGGCCGTAGGAAGAACCATTCCCGAGATACGAGCGAAAATGCGGCGCAAATGCAGCGCAAAATCGGCTTGCGGCCACACCTCTTGACGTTGATTTCGCCGAGTGCTATCACTCACATTCATTCACCTACGACAAAGGACACGTTCGGACTGGTCTCCACTTAAATATTTTTTCATCGAGTTCCTTCACTCTTGTCGTTGATTTCGCCGAGTGCTATCACTTATATTTTCTCAACAGAACACAGAACTCAAAATGTCTGTATCTAAATTTAAATTTAGACAGAAATGTCCTGTGTTTGGCATATATCCGTACAATCTCTCTGAGTCCCAGTTACCTACTTACCAGGATGTTCTTTTGTGTTATCAGTTTGAAAGATTTCGTATAGGGCGCCTCCGAGGCGACAACTATGAACCTAGGAGTAAAGAGGTTACAGAAATAGTTGCAAAAAAGGTTGAAAATACTTTCAAAAAGTCTTCTATTCCGATAATTTCACACACCAGAACTGTACAAATGCTCACCACTTACCATAAGAAATTTCTGACTCTTAAACAAATGTTTTTAAGGAACCCAATAGGTTTAAGCTCTAAAAGAGACGACTTTGTCTCTTCTGCCGGAAAATTATTTGACATCGCTGCTTGCAAATGCATTTATTTTTCTTCTTGCACTTGTCCAAAGGAAAGGAAAGTTCCTATCAATGAACAACCATTTCTCTTGGACCAGAGAACCAGAAGAATTGGTCGCATTGGAAGTGTTGATCTACCTGAAACAAAAAAGATTACAAAGAAAAATGAACGTAAAGAAATGCTTTCAAAACGTCATTCAACATCAACACTTACCAGAAAAGTABCAGCTRGAACACGTGAYCATTCAGATCAGCCAGACTCTCATACAGCCGACAACAATGTAGGTGCGTCGCACATGGATTCTTCCAAAAACGAYGCTGAAAATGAATTTTGTCTTCCATCCTCTAAAACCAAACAAAACACACTAGTATTAGAACACACTGCTTTAGCTGCCCAAAGGTTTGGAGTAGTGATAGAGCAGCGGCCTTGATTGTTTCATCTGCTTTTCTGGATGCCAAAAAAGCAGGTTTGATAACAGAGGATCAGGCTAGCTTTGTCACTGACAAATGCAAGATTAGTCGGGCAAAAAAAGGGTTGGAGTTAAGCTCCAAAGCAACGAAAGTATTGACTCTGTACATGGGCTGTACGGCGGTGAAAAATAAGGAATGCATACTTGTATTTATGCCTTTTCATATTCTTGAGTATGTGAGAGAGCTGTATTTGCACACGTTTTTCGCTGTTAAAAATGGAATATCAAAGAACTAATTTTCTTCAATATTCCCTGATTGCGCTTACATGCTATGGCATCCTGAACCGTACATATGTATGTATATTATTTCTCATCATATTCACTAATTGAGTATGAGAGAGAACTTTAAACAATGTTAACATTTCACAGCGTGAATTCTGTGGTTGTGAGGTGAATTCCGTACTACAGTCCTATAAAATGTTCGACATCGAACCTGCACCTTCTCTATGTTTTAAGTTCTCTGCATGAGTGTCGTTAAAATATCGACCGTGAAACTACCACTGAGTGTGGTTTTTAGCTTTTCCCTTGTACTCGTAAATCGAGGACAATAAAATAATACATGTTCAGAGTCTTTTTTCGTTGTGGAATCTGAAAAGGTAACTTCTAAAGCACCCATGCCCACTAAGTATTTGGGTCAGATGAAAGTCGAGGGCACCATGTCGTCTGTCTATCCACGAGTGGATGTCCGGTATAAGTCTGTGAGTCCAGCGCCCTTCAGATGAGGAATTCCACACTCCTGCCATATTTTAGTGCTCTTGTTTCTCTCCTTTGTCCTTGCCGATACTGTTTTTAGCGTTGATAACTAATATAAGCACACAGTATTACGGAGCTTATTGCTTTCGCTATTAAGAATCGCCGGCTGGAACGCACACAGCCTCTATTTGTCATCATTCTCGATAGGGCATTATACATTTTGTTTGCCTGCGCGAAAGAATACTGCAGGTGTTCTTTACATTTTAATTTGGAATCCAATATTACTCCTAGATACTTCAGTTGCGGCTGCGGGGTAATCTCACACTCCCCTATGGTGAGCTCTATTCGTTCTATTGTCTTCCTAGTGGTTATGAGTAAAACTTCTCTTTTTTCCCTCGCCAGTTTCAGACTCACAGAAGAGAATCATTGGCGTAGACCATTTAAGCACTCATTACATTTATTTCTCAGTCCGGCTAATTGTTTGGCCACTGCTACCAAAATGAGATCATCCGCATAAGCTATTAGTTTCACGTCTGTTGACTGCTGTCTTCTTAGCACCCCGTCGTATATTAGGTTCCATTATAGTGGGCCTAACACTGAGCCTTGGGGTACACCACTCAAGATAGAGTAGCTCTTGAAGCCTTCGTCCGTATCAAAAATCAGCCTTCTGTTTTTAAAATATAATAACTCGTTGTTATGTTTATGAGGTATTCAAGGGCCCGTATTTCATCTAGGTCTTTGATTAGGTCTGCCTATTTTGCCGAGTTGAACGCATTCTTGACATCCAGGGTAATCATCGCGCAGTACTTTTTTATGCCACCTTTCCATATTTTGCCACCTTCTGCACATTTCGCAGTATCGACGACTTCTCGTAATGCGTCAATAGTGGATCTCTTTTTTATAAATTTTCTCTCGGATAATCCGCCGGCTTTGTGGATTACTAGCTCCAAGCGGATTCTTATTATCTTTTCGTACACTTTACCCATTGTGTCGAGCATATCCAAAGGTCGGTACGATGAAGATTCTTTAGGGAGCAGAACCAAATGCTGTACTTTCCAAGAGTCTGGGAATACCCCTTCTTTTATACAAGCGTTGTACATTTTAGCGAATACTCGTGGCTTTGAGCTTATGGCTTCCTTCAGAGCTGTTTGATAAGCCAATCCAGGCGCTTTAATGTTTTTTATTTTCTTTGCTATTGCCAATAGTTCGTCTTCCGTAACTAACGGGTGTGACTCTGCAGCTTCGTTTCGTCACTTGGCATATGAAATCCGGTCGTGTTTCGGGAATAATGTTTCGACGACCCTTCCCATAAAAGAGACATCTTTAGGTTGCTGCTGCTTGTTTTTAAAGATCGACATACAGAATTTTTAACCAGTACGCGAAGGGCCAATGTTTGCTTCCTCACACGGCTTCTTAAAACATAATTGTTTGGGTCGTGTAATTGCCGACTTCAGGAGCTTCTTGTGGCTTTGAAATTCTTCCCTAAGACGATTTTCGTTTGTTTCTCCCCGGTTACGCTGTAGACGCCGTCTAGCTGAGTGAGAAAGCTTTCTCAAAACACAATATACAGTCCGCCGCTTATTGTGATGTGACGTTTTACGCATTGTTGCATCGCATTGTTAAGTGCATTTGACTCATATATTCATGAATTAGCCGCCCGCGGTGGTTCGTATATCTGCTGCTCCATGCACTTAACCAAGCATTAAAGTCACCCGCTATTATAATATAATAATGTTTTGCCTAAGAGGAAATCTTTGAATTCTGTGATTGCTGCGCTGATGCAAGTGTAGCAACTTATAAAATAAATCCCCTGAATATTCGCCCATGTGAAACAATTATGTTTTTCTCTGGAGCAGGTCTTAAAAGGTTGCCCTTTACCGGCCTGGGCAGATTTGTCTGCAATCCATGTGCTTTCCGGACGCTGGGAGTATTGTTTATTTAGTGTAGCGACATCAATGTTCTCTTCTATGATTGTTGGATCTAGCAGATCTTGTGGTGCTGCGCTATGATTTAGATTTAATTGTAGTATCCTCATTTACTTAGAGACTTCATCATCTCAAGGTACTTTGGGCAAGTCGTGCTGAATACAGAGTGCTCCCCTTTGCAGAGCTTGCAGCTCGGAAGGTTTGTGAACGACGTTGCTAAGTGTCCTGCGGTTCTTTAACGCGTGTATAGGGAAGATCTGTCTGTCAAAATGCAGCATTTACGAGCCATGTGACACCTGGGGTAGGCGAAAATTCTCGAAGGCGACCGACCGACCATTCAACCTTTATTTTTCAGAATTTGAGTATTTCTTTTGTGCTCATATGAGCTCTCTTGTATTAAAACCTAAATATAATCTCCCATCATATTCTCGTTGTACTGCTCTTGATATCGACGTTCAAAATTCATCACATCTTGGTGAAAACGCTCTCCTTACTCCTCGGAGTAGGCCCCCATGTTGTCTGCCATCTTTGATTTATGAAATAAATTAAAATATACTTATCGATGTAGATAAGCCCAAAGCAAACTTAAAGAACTAAATATAAATATTTAAGTGTTTTTCAATGTTTAGAACCAGAATTCAAGTATGAGAACAGAAACCCCAAAAAAAAAATTTTTTTTTGTTGACCGGTGTAATTTTTTACTGATAATTTGAAATTCGGTTGGCATTAAGTTCTCTATTTTATTTTTAAAGAACACTTCTTCTGCAATGGATAGTGTGGTGGCACCTTTTTTAAATTGAATTATGGCCTACAATAGCGTGTAGATGATGGTCTAGGATTTTCCCATATTATTTTGGAGTTCCTTTCAGCTATGAGCTGAATGCCGATGATGCAAATATACATGAAATAGACATTTATTAATGTTAATGCGTTCTCCGTGCTATCAAGACAATTTTCAATTACAGTTTTTTATTTATGAATTCACGAAGCGGCCAGTGGCCTTTAAAATCACAAAGCAATTATTTTTATGTAAATATTGCAAATACAATTCTGATTCTTATTCAACTCAATTACGTGACTTCGTTTTTAATGCTTTTTTTCTACGAAACTAATCTCACTACGAGTTTTTTTTTGCAAAAAGATGTACATGCGTGAAAATACGCAGTTGCAAGAAGCGCCCATAGAAAACGATAACATAACATGTAAGGAAGAAAAATTCGGGTGCAACCGAACATTTTATAACCTKGCAACTTGCAAAAATCAAAGCCTGGAAAATACTTTAAGGTGTAAAACCAATCATGTGGAGTAAAGTTAGCCGTATGTTCGAAAATCTTGGTGTTAGTTATATAGGGGCTACGCCAATTTTCACTCAAATTTATCTATTTTAGGCACAAAGATACACTGTTATGAGCAAAACACGTACTCTCATTTTCATTTGAATAACTCACATATTGACCGATATATGGAGTACAAGGTACATTTTTGACAAACAGACATACCATTATATCCGTAAGAGAAGGATTATACCATAACTTTAGTTATATTTATCACATAATGACCGACATTTTCGATTCGTCTATTTTCACAATGTGACATAAGAATGTAAAGAAAATGCTTCGTACTAAATTTTGTCGATAGGAGATTTCACCAAAAAATAGCCAGTGCCATGCCCAAGATCCAATTTTCACATCAGCTCGCATAATGTTCTCTTATGCGATCTCGGTAATAAAATTTAATGTCTCTGGTGTATTTCTTTAGTAGTTTTTATCAGGTCCGTTATATGGGAAGTAAGTGATGTTAGATTCCGAGCCTTGAATGTCGCGGGAATTTTTAAAGTTTGAATAGTGAACTTTATGAATATGTGATGGTTATTTTTGAGAAACGAAAATTAGTTGGTGAAATTTTAGTTTGAATGAAGAAACGAAAATTCCTATGTTAAATGAATGGGAACCTAAAAAAAATAGCGACCCCTTAAGCTACAGCGCCTGGCTTGAGGAAGGATTTTTATTTTGTCAATCACTAACATTTGAGGGGGTAAGAGTTGAAAAACATGAAAAAATTAAAAGAAAAAAATTTTGAGCACCCTTATATACATATATGGTGTACACTTAACCGTAGGAGCTAAATTTAATATTAAAAAAAAAACAGAAAACACAAAGCAGAGGATCGGAAATAAGTACATTAAGAAAGTGATGTTCAGACCAAGTTTTATTGCATATTCTCCAATTTCTTTCATATGTAACACTAACACTATTTCCACTGAAAATTTAAATTAAAATATCACAAATTTTGACCAATACAAAGGATGCAAACCACTATATTGCGGATATTTAAATACAGGAGATCTGGACTGTTTACATTAACCTTTACTATTACTAATATATACTCAAGAACATGTTTCTATGCAATATTGTGAATATAATTCACACACTGGTCGACATATTAATCAGGAAATCAGAACTTCCAATTTAAGCGTTTCCACGTAGGTTTTAATAGGTTTGACAACGTTAGGCCAAGCATTATTATGCATCGGAATCACTTTTTCGTTCCTCTCCTGGTATTGACGTCAAAAAGAACGCAAGTTCCTTGTTTCTCAATCGAGCGTATGAAGTTGCTTTGAAATGGCTTGGTGGTTGACTCCCAATGTAGAAACAACTTCTTCGCGCAAATGACATGGATCCTAATTGAGCAACGTCTTCAGTTCACCGTCTTCGAAGAAAGAAGAAGCGGCGAAACCAATCACGGTACATTGTTTCACTTGGAGTAGCATCTCCATAAACTGTATGAAGTTTCCGATGTGCTTCTGACGTCAATTTCTCTGACTGAAATTATAAAATCAACACTTCCCGCAAATGACGATTATTTAGAAGAAAATCTGACAAGAAGTTTTCCAAAGTAAACAGGACTTTGAAAAAAAAACATAACAAATGGTTTTTCGGCTCTTTCGGTTTCAATACAGCTTTTTGCATGGCAAAAGCATGTCGAACGAGTGTTTTAGCTTGATGGCCGGTATGGTCGTCATTATGCCGGTGCAAGCCTTTTGAATGGCCTCTACGTCTGCATTACGCTTTCTTTTCATTGGCAAATAAATTTTTTCGAAAAGCAGGAGTGGTTAATGGTTAAAATGCAATTTTTGGTCAAATAATTGGTCAATGGTGTCCTTCGAATGTTGGATTCTGAATAATTATTGATCGTCAGTCAACTTGTGTGAAACAAACCGTGCACACGCGTTCGTTCAAAATGCGATAAATCGATGTTTTGGAGATGTCTAATTCCATTTCCATGAACTTCAATGACGATTTCGGCTGATTTTTTATGAATTAATGCACGATGTAATTTCCGGTGATCACGGATTTTGATTACCCCACAAGTTGATTGTCATTTATGTCCTCACGACCACCTTGAAAATGTTAAAACCACTCGTGCACTCTTCTACGAGATAGGCAATCATCGCCATTAACTTGTTTCATCAATTGAAACGTTTCGGTAAAAGTTTAACCAATTTTAAAAGAAAATTTAATGTTGTCTCTTTGATAAAAGCTCATTTTCGAACCGATAACACAAACATGCTGACGCTTAAAACGCAATAACTTCGCTTCCAATCAATAATATAATGAAATTATCACTGGACAATCGATGAAGACGCATGAGTAGACATATAGATGGCGCCATCATTTGGCGCTAGATTCAAAAACTCGTGTTTACTTTGGAAGGCTCCGTGTACATGTAGAAACGCAGTTACTAGGCTAAGTTTATCACGTTTTGGAGAACGACGTGAGTTCTGGGAGTGGTTCTTCAATTGGTCGACTCCGTCCGCAGCCTCGAACAGCTGTTTGAAGAGGTGCGGGTTAGTATGATATGGGCGCTGAACTAGTGCTTCTGAAGAAGAGTTTGAAGTATGAGATTAACCTCCAACATGTAAGACGCCTCCGCCAAAGTACCCCTTCATCTAAAACATGACGAAGCACTTCCGACGCCAATTCGTGACATGCAATCTAGAGTAGCTTGGACATTAATAATAGCGGGGAGTCTCTCTTTGCTTTCATTATTACCGTAAACCTGTTCATATGTAATAACTGCATGGCAGGGCGAAGGTTTTTGATCTCACTTTGACATCTAATGGGATTGCCCCACTGGTCTCAAACTGGAGGGTCCTTTACGGTAACTCCTTCTCTGATCATAGATATATCGGGTTTAGGTTAGTCGGAAAATGCCCATGTAGAAAGTCCTTTGGAAATCCGAGGAATACAAACTGAGAAATGGACCGCAAGAGGCTCCGACAAACTCTCCCGGACGTGCCGACGGAGGAATAATTATTCATCTCCGTCATGGTAAACGATTGGGTTAAAGTCTTCAGTTTGGTGTGGAAAACTGTGCTGAAGCGCTTCTGTTCACTGAAAACATCCTATCCGTTGCAACATCTCTTTACATGAACTTTAAAACTCTCGAAAATCTGAGCGTCCTGCAGACATATATAAGTCCGAGGGAAGAAAGGCAAGAGAGGACTACACTGGTAGGATATTTTTCAGAGTGCTGCAAGAGAATCGCCCGGCCCTCTGGATGAACGGTACTGGGCGATCAGCTCGTTCAAACTTTACAAATCCTCGAGCCGGAATGGTATCATACAGCTGCATTCTATTAAGGTAACATGCAACTGGTTGATACCTATCTTTGTGGACTTCATAAAACTGGTTTACATTCCGGGGGCCTGGAGACGGTTCAAAGATTAGTTCATCTCGAAGGTTGATGATGCTCCCACCTTACAGCCAAGGACTCCAGACCCATCAGCCTCCCCTTCTTCTTACTAAAAATTCTGCCGAAACTGATGGAACGATACTTGGAGTTGAATCAAATCTCAAACCTCATTTTTATTGCCAAAATATAGCAGCCTCCCACCCAAAGTGGTTCTCTGTCTCCACGACCATAGTCAAGCTCCTTTTATTCTAATGAGTCTTTATGTGATTGACGGAGGAGGGTATACTGTCTAGGGCTCAACGACAGTTTCAGACTACCTGACTATTGCAGTATCTTTCCGGCCGAGGTTGCAACCATTAACTCATGTCAGCCGTTAACCTATGCCAGCTTGAACTCATTAACAGGGCGCCCATGGCTCATCAAGGAGTGTCTAACTTCTCCATTAATAGTCTCTTTGAGATAAAACTGGTATGGGTGCTGGGTGCCGAAGCTGTATTGTGGAAGAGCAGGTGAAAATTTCTTCCGGACTATCCCCAAGACTTAAACCCTTTTGAGCATACACATTCAGGCACTCCACCGAACTATCAGTCTACTTGCGACCTTCTTGATTATCTAATCTAACCTAACCTAGCTGCGCCCCTAACAAATTTGAGATAGGTGTTCAAGAAATATCTTTATAAGAAAAAAAATACCCACTGAGTTTCTTTAAAATAGTACAAATCTTCCAATAAGGAAAGGGTAAAATCACCCGGGTTCATTAAAAAACGTTTATTAGTTTTATTGGAGCTAACGCAAATTTGTATTAGCTATATGAGAGCCAGGCATCTACAATGCTGAACTTCTTATGGTGCCAACAAATCAAGTTTAATCAATAAGACTTAATTTTTATTCAATCACGAAAGCTGCAATTCCAAACTATATAAGTATTTATTGAACTAATAATAATTATTTCCATAGTTTCAGTTGAGGCACCTGGAAACAAAGCACAACCAGCTCAAGTCATTTTATTTTCCGATCATTTTGGGTATTGTTCTTAAAGAAAAAAGTCGCAGGAATTAAAAAAAAAAAACAAAAAGAATTACAATTTGGATATACAATAGCAGAATACTTCAAAGTATGTTCAAACCTCCAACATGGATTCACGTACAGCGTTGCACGGTAGTTCGTTTTTGATTATGCTGAAATGAACTAAAATCCCTTTATCCTGGACAAATAATAAAATAGCAGGAGTTGATGCAAGGCTTCATGAAACGACACAGTGATTGAAGTTTGAGAAAACCTGAAAACACCAGCCGTACGCGTTCTATGTCTTTTACCAAAGCAGCTGTTATGGCATTTTTTGACAATGTGCACATTCTGTATAGTAAATTTTCGTTTGCTCCTGTCGACATTTATAATCTATTATGCCTCCTCCAAAGGTATTTTAGCACGTTTTCTTTACCTTTTTGCATTTTTACATACATCTTTAACCTAAGCTAATGGTTTTTTGCTAGGTGATTTCGACGAAAGGAAAGCGTACTGTGTCTCAGGTGGCGTCCGCGGAAAGAGGTTCTTTAGTTACCATGGTAGGCATAGTAAATGCTACTGGAAATGCACCTCCACCAGTATACGTTTTTCCGGGAGTTAAGTACAAAGATCACTTTGGTAATGGTGGTCCCAACGGCTGCGTAGGTATTGCTGCTAAAAGTGGGTGGATGTCAACGGACGGCTTCTGTGAAGTTCTGAAACATTTTCAAAAAACCACCCGATGTTCCTTAGAAAGACTGATTTTGCTTTTTTTGGACAATCATGTTTCGCACTGCAGCTTGGCTGCTATAATGTTTTGCAGGGAGAATGGCATCCACATGATAAGCTTCCCACCGCATTCGTCGCACAAGTTACAGCCCTTGGACATATCGGTATTTGGGCCATTTAAAAAACATTTGGCCACGTCATATAGTGATTTCCTTTTATCCAATCTGAGCTATTACGATTTACGATATACCTCAACTTTCTAAAATTCCTTTTCAAAAGTCATTCGTCCCTGAAAACATATGCAAAGGTTTTTCGACAGCTGGAATATGTTCATTTAATAGACAAGCAATTCCTGAGGCAGACTTCATTAGCGTAGATGTCGAACATCAAACTGCTGATATTGACTTTGGATTAGAATTAGTTACAAACCAAAACTATATTTCCATTGAGCCTGCTACTCCTTGCGAATCTCCACCCATATAATGTGTTGGCAAAACTCCAGAGCAAGTTCGCCCTATTCCTAGAATAATCAAACCCTTTAACACTTCGAAGTCAAGGAAAGGTTCATCTAAAATTTTTACATCTACACCTTCCAAGGAATAAAAGGAGAAAATTAAATCAGGAAAGGTGCTGCCACGAAAAACATACATCCACATCCTCGGATGAATCATCAGACGATGATTCCATTAGTTACAAGTTTTGCAGATACCGATAAATCTATTGGATCATTCTTTGACTCCGAGAGCTTGGATTTGAATAATTACGTTCTTGTGCGGTTTGAAGGTCCACAAGATCAGTTTTACGTTGGCCGCATAGTACCTGTCTCTTATACACATCTGTGCGGTTTGAAGGTCCACAAGATCAGTTTTACGTTGGCCGCATAGTACGCATGTTGGAAAGATCTCTTGAAATCGATTTTTTAAGAAAACACGAAAAAAAGGTTAACTTCGGTTGTACCGAAGCTAATATACCCTTCACAGGTGCATTCTTTTAGTAACTATGTGTTTAAGTAAATCTAAAGGCGTAACCGGCCAGTAGTTTTCATTCAAAGGAAAACATTTCACTAATTCTCTTTAGCCAGGGGCCCTATTCTGTATCTCGATTCGTAAATGTATTATATTCGAAATTCGGATCTACTTTATAATTTTTCGAAAGTCGTACCACCCCGTGTCAGAATAAATACGTACAATTTTCGTTTTTGCTTTCTACAACTCAAAAGCTAACGAATATTTTATTCGAAAATTGGCTTGAGAATCCGAAAATCGAGTTACGTAATATAAAAAATCCGAATTCGAGTAAATTTTGTTTCGAATCGAGTTACAGAATAGGCCCCCAGGTTGTTTGTTAGAAACATTAAGGTTATTTAATAAAGAAAATATATCTTTCAGACGTTTATAGTTATCTCAAATTTTAAGAAGATTTATTATAAACTTAATGAAAACAAATTATAATATTTATAAATTAGTACAAAAGTATATATCATATATATACTTACTGTTTGTTTTATAAAAAAACACAGAGCAAATATATAGTTATATTTCTGTAATACATATTTATGCTATATAAATTACATTACTCATATCTATGCTTANTGAGCCCATCCATCCACCTGGAACTTCTCGAGCGTCGGCAACATATATATTTGAATCAGATTTAAAAGAATATAATGTTAAGTAAAGTTGACAAGAGCTATAATTTAGAATTTTTCAATAAGAGGTGTTGTTAATCTCTGTGAAAATAAATCAATAACATTCAAAGAAACAATAAAGAAGCAGTTATTAAATGTTTTTTACACCGTGGCACTTGTACCCCATCCCCTTGGCGCATCTGCCCCATGGGTGGATCGGTTTCACCAATTTGTGAAGTTTGAAAATGTGTTGAAAAAAATATAGAACAATTAAAAACAACCGGTAAGGGAAGATAAGGAAAAGAAGTCCAAAAATGTAGGTTTATAGCCAAGCAAACATTGCTAGAAAGAATTTTTTGGTTTGACTTCCACAGCAATTCAATAACAAAAGGCGAATGTGCCCCTTCTACCCTACGACCCAAAGCATAATCAACCGAAGACGTACAACGAAGGAAACCTCGTATTGACTATAAACGAACCAATAAGCTCCGGTACATCACGTATATTAGAACCACGATTCAGAGGACCGTACATCATCACCAAAGTCCTGCCAAATGATCGTTATGTAATTGAAAACTAACCTTATGCCGAACGAGACAACGTCACTGCAAAGCCGTATTTGCATCAGATCAACTTAAAACTTGGTGCATGTTACCACCAGATGATCCGGACGATAAAGATGAAAGCACCATGGGCGAGGGCGCCACATTGGTCAGGAAAGCCGACTGTAAGATATGGCAACAAAGATGGAAGAATAGTAGTCGCAGATGGACGGCCAGGCTAATAAAAAATCTAGACTTATGGACAGGCCGCAAATTCGGAGGAGTCAATTTTTACACAACCCAGCTATTATCCGC
The DNA here is from genome assembly GCF_001853355.1 of Bactrocera latifrons. Taxonomy (NCBI): domain Eukaryota; kingdom Metazoa; phylum Arthropoda; class Insecta; order Diptera; family Tephritidae; genus Bactrocera; species Bactrocera latifrons. The sequence goes on from NW_017537322.1 coordinate 17,554, forward strand.
CCGGAAGGCGATAGCAACGCTGATACGGAAGGCATTTTCCAAAAAAAAAAATGGTAGGTCTTCTTATGTTAGTGGTGTGGATTCCTTGTAAAGATGTTTTCTTAAACTTTGCTTTCTCTTTATGTCTTACATTTTTATAGTGTTTTATAAATCCATCTTATCTAGTTTCTGTATATTCTTTCCTATTCAGATTTGCTTTATTTATTTTTCATGGTTTTATTTTACAGAGCCTATCAAATTATTGCGTGATCTATTATTTTATTTTGTGCTTCTATTGGGGTGCATTTAATTGTGCTGTGATAAGTATCATGTAGTATGTGATAGCTTTAAAAATTGGTTGGGTAATTGGTAAATAATGCTCAAGATTTAGAGTCCGATTTTTTTCTGTGATTGTATTATTTAATCTTTCCACTTCACTATTTGCAGTGTGACTATTCGGTTTAGTTATGTGGCATTGTATTCCCTCTGTTTTTAAAAAGTCTTCAATATTTTGAGCTCTAAATTTATTGTCGAACACCATTTTCTTTACTTTCCTTTTATGGATAAAAATTGTTGTACTTGACTTACAATGAATCTGCTATTCCTGTCCGTAAGTGGTAGACATGTAGCATGTGTTGAAAATTTATCTATGAAGACGATAAATGAATGTTTGCTATTTGCGTCGGTATCAACATCAATTATTTCATTAGTAGTTTGGGGTGTTTCAATAACAGAAAACTGCTTTTTTATAGGATTTCGATCATATTTGCCACCTGAACATGTATCGCAATTATTTATTACCCGATGTATTTGCTCTTTAATATGAGGATTATACAATTTAATTGGTAAGTGGTTGTAGTTCCACAGTGACCACTTTCATATGAAATAATATAATTTGTTTTCTTACTTCTTCTTCTTTGTCAACGTCTTTTGCTAAATAAGAACATTTGACAAATTTCACGTTAAGATTAGATGCAAGTTCTTCTTCAATAATTTTATGTACTTTATAATATTCATGATCGCTAAGATGCGAATATATACCTACTTTCCCTACTTACTTTAATGTTTCTTATTCCATTTTCTTCAATATCTCTTTGATCGATATAAATTCGTTTGTAATTGAATATAGATTCGACGGCGGTTTGTTTCTCCTTTATAATTATTATTTGCATTTTAAACCTGTTAACAATTGTATCTAATATTGGAACTTCAAAACCTTAATTTTCTTCTTGTAAAGGGACAGTTTCTGCTTCTACTGACATGCTGCTTCTTTTATCCTTTTTTAAAATTTCTATGTGGGAAACAAATTCGTTATTTCTTATTCTGCTCAAAAAGTCTGCAATATAATTGTTTTTCCCTTTAATCTATTCTATGGAAAAATTATATTCGCCCAAACTCACTAAAAATCTTTGAAGTCTTCAATCTTTGAAAAGTTGATGGACCATCTTTTTATCCAAATGGCATTCTCGGTTTTTCTTCTGTCTTCCTCTGTAACTGAGATTTGGTGAAAACCTTTGGCTAAATCCAGTGTGGTGAATTACTGTGATCTACCTAATTTGTCTAGGATTGAATTTAAGTTTGGAATTGGAAATTTGTCGTCTATGGTAAATTCGTTTAATTTTCTGTAGTCGATGACAATTCTATAATTCTTCTTCCCGGAATTGTCCACTTTTTTTCTCTACAATCCATAAGGGACTATTATAGGGTGAATTGCTTTCTTTAATTATTTTCTGTTGTAGCATTTCTTCATTTCGGGATTTTATCTTTTCTTCATGAATTTCAATTTTGGAGTATAAAGGCTTACAATTTTTTGTTATAATTTCATGCTGTATCTGATTGGTGCATGATATTTTATCTCCTTCTTTAAGAAAACAGTCTTCGAAGTCATTGAGCAGCCTTAAGGTTGCTTGATGTTCTTCATTGGGAAAAATCTAATTTGTCTTTTAGATAATTTTGTTATGTATGCTCCAAATCGCAAAGTAGTAATGCAAATAATTAAATTCTTCGAAATAAATATTATTATTTTTTAAGTTTCCGAACAATTAATTTTTGCTATTAAACCTGAAAACTTTGTGTTTGATATGTTCAATAGTTTCCACTGAAGGGTGCCAAAGTATCCCAATTCTTTTGAAAATGGTGTGGTTACTACACTCTTTATTTGACTTACCCCATTTAAAGTTGTGTATTTTATAGCATATTTCTTTGTTATTTTGGGATAATTTTCCGATAATATCCCTTCTTTTAATATCCTTGTAGTTGATCCTGTATTTATAAAGCAACTAATTTTAGTTTTTCCTATCGTTATATTTAGTATGGGAAGTTTGTTCTTGAGGCGTTATTAAAAAATTTACTTCGTTTTCCTCGAGTATACCTATTTCCATTGGTTCAGGTGTTAGTGTGGTATTATTGTTGTTAGTGCTTCTACGCGAAAATCTGGTATTATTGCCACTATTTTCTCTGCCGTAATTTTGTGTAAAATTGTGTGAATACTGTTCATTTTGTCGTATATTAGTATTTTGTGTGTTTTGATAATTTTAGTTATACATATTGATATTTGGTTTAATTCGTGAGTTGTTCCTATTTGTGTTTCGATTAGTGTGAAAATATTGCGTTTTACTCATAGCAAAATTTTGTTCGGTTACGTTTTTTTTGTGTCATCTAAAATTTTAATTTTAGAATACTTATTTATCATATCGTTAAGTGAACAATTTTCATTTAAATGTGATCTCATAGTTACATCAATTCTTTTCATTAGTAAGCTAACTAAATATCTGTCTACCGTATCTGGCTTATAAATATAAAGCTTATCCTCATCAAATAAATAGATTTGATTTATCTCAAATTTAGCCTTTTGAAAATAATCAAATATTTCTCTTAAATTACTTACTTTTATATTTCTGCATTTGTTAAAGATGTCGCCATATGTTGTCTTCGGTCTTTCTTGTTGTATTAATTTAGTTTTAATTTGCCGTGTTGGGTTGTCGCCTAGTTGTTGTATGTGTCTTCCTGCATCTCCCAGGATCTTTTCGTTATCTATTTCTGTCATCGTCAGGTTTATCTATTGTTGTTTTGTGGTCATAAATTTATGATGGCTTCCACTGATTATATAAACGCCATTATATTATATTATGCCCCTCGTCCAAGCACCTCAGCTGTCTAAACTGTTGTAACAGCACTTTCGTGTTTAATAATGATTGAGGTTGCACTTGATTTACATATTGCAACCTCATTTGGTTAATGGCTTCTTCTTGTTGAGTAATCACTCTAGCTATCTGAGCCATTTGTTGCTCCTACTCGGTTCTCCTCTCTTTCCTAAATCTCGGTTGACATCAAATCGACTCATCTTTTTTATTTATTTATTATCTATTTTTTTTGTGTATTAGAAGATTAACTTCACAGTTATTTAATAAAAGTGCATAGATTTTTTTATTTTTTACACATCGACTTCAGTTTGAAATTTGCATTACTTTATTCACTTTCGCGATAGGTAAACTTTTATTGTATTCCTTAAGAAACACAACTCCGTGACTGCGACAATTATTTTTTTTTATGAAAGGAAAGATCATAAGTTTTTTATTTTTAAAAATAAAATTGTATGTCATTATTATTTCAAGTTGGTCTTAAGACTAATTTTACAATAATTTCATTCTTAAAATGAAACCTTCAATATTGATTAAAATAAGTAAATGTAAACAAAATTATATATGTAATCTTTTAATACTTTCCAAGTATTAAATTCGGTGCATTGACATTTATGTGGCTTAAGTCTTTTCTTAAGTGGACGTACAAATAATTCCTATATAATTGGTTATTACTTTGACTTTTGCTTATGAAAGTAAAAGTAATAACTTTTCATGTAGTATTCATAAATTTAAGCTCGGTGACATGAAATTTGAGCCACAGCCACAATGTTTAAATACGTATCGTTGTTTAATTTGTATGAAGCAATGACACTTGCATTTTCGTTGTGAGTGTCAATTTAAATCAAACCAACAAATAAATAAATGTTTTACACAGTAAAGTTGTTGGGTTGATTTAAGTATTTTCTTATGATTTAGTCTACGTTGGGGGTTTCATTACATATTGTTTGTGGAACTATATATGTAACCCGCGCACGCAAATACCACCACATCACGAATACAACAAATATGAAGACATCGTCTTAAACTAACAAAAGGGACCGACTGACAGCGTACAAGCCCCTTTTGACTTCGATACGACACCGCATACTCAATTTAATAAAAAATAACATAAAATGTAACCACGTGAAATGTTGTGAGAAAATCCAAAAATATATATACATATATATATGCATTGTATGCATCCATGCATATGAAAAAATAAAAAACCACAAAAAAGGAGAAAAAAGCCAAAGGGGAAGTGACAAGTGATAAAATTACGGTGCTAAATTTTAAATGGTGCAGTGACCCGTGACCCAAAACAATAAAAACCAAACCAAAAAAAATGAAAAAAGGTGACAGTGGACAAACGTACATCCAGTGTTGTATATAGTGCTGTGACCAAAACAAGAGAAGAAGTTTTTACCCAACTAGAAGAGTGGAGTGCAGTGCAGTGACACAAAAACAATTTTTTCCTTTGGTACTCTCTTCTAAGGAAGCCTCTCCAAGAATGAGTTCTTAATTGTAACGGGAAGGTCCTCATACTTACAGTTTTCTACTTTTTTCTTATTATCAGATAGAAAAATTTATATATATATATATTTTCAGAGTACCAAACGAAAAAAAAAATTTTTTAATCACCCTAATATATACACATATTTACATACAGATATATAAGTGTACACGGATATAATATATATCCAACGGCTTAACATATAAAAAACGGGCGCGAAAATAAACAAAATATATTAAAATAACAACAACAAATGGGTGCGTTAAAAACCACGGCACAACAAAACACCTTGACGCCACATTCCGAGGGCTGAACAACACCAACAAAAAAGAACCACTACAGATGACCGCCATTAGGTGAGAAGGCCACAGACAGTAAGAAAAACAAAGCAAATATACACTGCTACTCTATAAAACACCGCCCCCAAAATGTTGAATGGTCAGCAGAATTCAATAAGAATACAATATATTTAAGTGGATGATTGTTTATTTTCATTATTACTTATTGATCAGCAATAATGTTGATGGATTCTGGGAGTTGCAGCGGACGTTTGTTTTACAAATTTCTGTATGTTGTTGAACTTTAACAACGACATTGTTGAATTGAATGTGGCTATGTTGAAATAAATATTTGTTGTGTTAACTCTCCATCCTCAAATCCCTACTTGTCTTCAAGTAGCTTTAAAAGTATGGTATGTTATTAAATTGTGGTTGTACAGATCTAAGAAAATTGTTTGTTTCATTCGTGATTTCTGTTGGGACTTTCTCAGTTTGTAGGATTAGGTTTTCCTTTGGTTTTATACAGATATTTTGTATTACAACTATGGCTATAATAATGGCCGATATAAAATTATAGCTATTTGGTTCGAAGAGGAATCTATATTTATTTGGTCTAATTTTTTCCTATTTTTTATTTTGAGTGCGTGTAGGGATTCCAATAATAGTATTTGAAGATTCTCCAATTCTATCGGGGTCATTTGGATGAGTGGTGCTCCGGGTTTTAATATACTTTCCTCCTTCTTGCTGAATCATTTATTATGTATGGTTATGTTCTCATTCGAATAGTGTACGAGATATATTCCTTTCAGATGACGGGTTATATTATTTTGTATTATACTGCCGTTAAAGTTGTTAAGTAGGATTAAGGTCAATCTCTCCGATTTGTTTGATGACAGGAGATTTTTCGTCTTGCCTTCGTTCACAACCAGACCCATTTGCTTCGCTGCTTTATCCATTCTGGAGAAAGCAGACTTAACGGCGCGGCTGTTAAGGCCAATAATATTAATATCATTAGCAGGCGCCATCAGCTGTACACTCTTATAGAAGATGGCACCTTCTCTATTTAGTTCTGCAGCTTGAACTATTTTCACCAGAAGCAGGTTGAAAAAGTCGCTCGATAGTCAGTCGACTTCTCTGAAACCTCGTTTGGTATGGAACGGCTCGGAAAGGTTCTTTCTGATTCTGACGGAGCTTTTGATGTTGCTCAACGTCAGCCTACACAGCCGTATTAGTTTTGCGGGGATACCAAATTCAAACATCGCGGCATAAAGGCAGCTCCTTTTCGTGCTGTCGAAAGAAGCTTTGAAATTGACGTGGTGTGTGTCGATTCTTCTTTTCTATTGAATAGCTCGGCCGGCAATCCTTGGGCCCCGCCGTTTTGTTGTTCTTTAGGCTGGTAATTGCTATTCGAACTTCTTCATGGTCGGCAATGGAACTTCTGCTCCATCGTCATCGATTTGGGAATCGGGTTCGCCTTTTCCTGGCGTTGTGCGTTTACTGCCATTAAGCTGGCTGGAGAAGTGTTACCTTCATAATTTAAGTATGCTCCGGGCATCGGTAACTAGATCACCTTTTGGGTGTTCTAAAAGAGTATGCTTCGGTCTTGAGATCTTCTGTAAGTCGCCGCAGTTTTTCATAGAATTTTCGATAATTACCCATGTCGGTCAGCTTATCAATCTCTTCGTACTCACGCATTTCGGCATCTTTCTTTTTCTGTCTGTAAATGTGTCTCACTTCCCTTTTCAACTCTCGGTATCCATCCCATCACGCACGTGTTGTGGTCAATCGTAACGTTGCGAGGTAGGCAGCCTGTTATCTCTCCACTGCGATACAGCACTCCTCCCCGTACCAGCTGTTCTTTTGCACTTTCCGAAAACCAATGATTTCGTTTGCAGCTGTATGTAAGGAGTTTGAAATGCCGGCCCACAGTTCCTTATACCGAGTTGTTGACGAGTGCTCCCAGAGAGCAATAGTGCAAGACGAATAGAAAATCGGCTGTCTGTTGTGATTGCAGCTTCTCGACGTCGAACCTTCCTTGTATTTGTTGGCGTGCGTTTTTTTCTGCACAGAGGCGAGTGCGAATCTTGGGTGCAACAAGATAGTGGTCCGAGTCTATTTTAGGACCTCGGAGCACACGCACATCTAAAACACTGGTGACTTGTCTTCCGTCTATCACAACATGTTCGATCTGGTTGGTGGTTTTTTGATCCGGAGACAGCCAGGTAGCTTTATGTATCTTCTTATGCTGGAACCTAGTACTACAGATAACCACAGCCCGAAGGCCATGGCGAAGTCGATCAGCCTTAACCCATTTAGGGAGGTTTCGTAGGGGAGGCTGAATTTGCCGACCGTAGTGCCCAAGATACCTTCTTTGCTCACCCTGGCGTTAACGTCGCCAAGCACGATTTTGACACCGTGGCGCGGGCAGCTCTCATAAGTGCGCTCCAAGCACTAATAAAAAGCATCTTTGGTCACATAGTCCTTCTCATCCGTTGGTTCGTGGGCGAAAATCAGCGATATGTTGAAGAACCTCGCTTTGATGCGGATTGTGGCTAGACGTTCATTCACCGGAGTGAATGATAGTATTCGGCGACGGAGTCTCTCTCCCATCACGAATCCCACACCAAACTTGCGCTCCTTTATATGGCCACTGTAGTAAATGCCACAAGGACCTACTCGTCTCTGTCCTTGTCCCTTCCATCGCATTTCTTGGACAGCGGTGATGTCAGCCTTTATTTTCACGAGGACATCAACCAGCTGGGCAGCGGCACCTTCCCAATTAAGGGACCGGACATTCCAGGTGTATGCCCTCAATTCTTAGTCCTTATTTCGTTTGCCATGGTCGTCATCAAAAGGGGGGTCTCTCAGCTGGTTGTTCCCTTTCATTGGGGGTGTTTTTTTACGTGGCGGGTTCCAAACCCAGCAAACGACCCTATGCAGGGGATATTTGGCCTTCTCACTTTAGCCCTCCTTCAAACGGATGTTCTTAGGCTACCCAGAGGATACTTGGTCCACGACCGGAAGTTGTGAGCTGCTTCAATCACATGTAAAGGAATCGTTTCTGGCCACTAACAAGTGAATGGCGATCAGAGAACTTTCCTCTCTTGCGTGAACTTCTACACATGACTCCATCCTAAAGCGATTTTTTGCTCTCAACTAATTTAGAAATACATTTTGATTCTCTTAAGTTAATGTCTGTATCTTTTTAGCAAATCTTTATATTGTTGGATATTTTACAGTTTTTTGGTACTTTTATCTTAGAATTTTCGGACAAAAATATTTCATCTGTTTCTTAGTGAGTTATTAGTTTACTTTTTACAACCGGTTTTATTTTTCTAGGTATAGTTTGAATCTGTCCAATTACGTCTTCTGTCGTGTAGATTCCATTTATTACTGAAGGGTTTAAGAACTTTCTCAATATTTTCATTAAATCATCATCAGAATATGTTGGTTGAAAAACTGTATGTCTATGGAATGTAGGAATGGAATGGTAAACGTGTAGTCAGGAGGATAAATTTGAACCTTGGAATCACTATAAAGATAGTCTTTAAAAGTCTTTACTGCCCAATATATGGATAAAATTTCATTTTTCGCTCTTTCATAGCCTTCTTCAGTTTTTGATGGAGTTCTCGATATAAACGCAATTAGTCTGTCAAATTGAAAGAGTATTGCTCCTATTGCATGATCAGAGGCATCTGTGATTAATGTAAGCTCTTTATTAAAATCGGGTAATGTCATCAGATGTGAACGCGTTGTTAGATGCTAGCTTTTCTAGCTGAAGCCCTCTTTGATATGCGTCTATCTTCTCCCCTAAGTAGTGTCGTTAGTGGTTTAGCTATTGCAACATAGCCCATTATAAACCTTCTATAATATCCTGATAGTCCAAGGAATGATTCCAGTTCTTGTAAGATTTTTTGGGCATGGATAATGGGCTATAGCTTCAAAATTTGCCGGAATCGTCGAGATAAAAAAATCCTAAAAATTTTACTTTGTTTTTGAAAAACTCGCATTTTTCTAGTTTTTATTTAGTGTTAGCTGCATTTAGATTTTTGAATAAAAACTCAAAATTTTTGTAATGAGTTTCTTCATTTTTACTAAAGACAATAATATCGTCAATGTAAATATAATAAATATTACATATGTGATCCCTTAGTATATCATCAAGGGCGCCTTGGAATAGTGAGGGGGCATTTTTCAACCCAAAGGGTAGTTTAGTGAATTCGTCCTTTCCGTTATTTACAGCGAACGATATTTTTTCAATGTCACTATCATTCATGAGGATCTGATGGAACCCACTCTTGAGGTGTAACACAGAAAACTTTTTGTTGCTGCCTAACTGTGCAAGTACTCCGTTAATGTGCTCTGCTACCATTCTGGTTTTTGTTTTTGTTTTTTGTATTGATGCATCTAATTTTTTGGGGACAATCCACTCCGGTGAATTGTAGGGTGATCGGGAAGGTCGTATTATATTGTTATCTGAAAGTTGTTTAATTTGTTTGTTGACTTCGTCTTTGAAAGCAATGGGGTACTGATAGAATGTTGAGTATACTGGTATGTCTGTACTTGGGCGTATTTCGGCTTTAATATTAGTGGTATATGTCGGTTTGTCATCGGGTTTTGCAAACAGATTTGGGTACTTTTTAATTCTTTTCGTTGACAATTTGTTAGATGATGTAATTTGGGTACAATTGCATTTACTGATTAAAAGTTTTTCTCTTTTATGGGAATACTCATGCCGTTTCTAAGAAACAATTTACCTCTTTCAGTGTCAGTAATTGCACCTAGTTAAATCAAACTGTAATTTCCTCATATTCCGTCATATGTTCTGAGTGTGGGTAATAAAAATAATTTAACTATTGATTATGAATCATTAAACAAATTAGCCATTTTGTAATGGGTTATTTTTATTTTACCTTTTACGGATACTGCATTAAATGGGGTTTCATTCTCTTGTGGTTTCTGTACAAGTTTTGGGTGAATATAATTTCTATTGGATCCGGTATCAATTCAATCAAGCATTTGCCCGCTCCTCAACTTACATTCGAAATGGAAGTGAGGAGTCAGTTAAGATAAATAGAATCGAATTGTTATTCTTGGTCACTATTTTCAATAAATTCGGTATAGTCACTACTATAGGTACTTCGTCGTACCAACTGAGTGTTCATAATGTTCTTAAAATTCTGTCTACACTTTTTTTCCATGAGCCAAACTCGGCTGGGTCAGCGAAAAATTCTCTTAGACTTTTTACAATATCGGGAATTTTTGTAATTCTTTCAAATTACTTATGTGCTCTTGGTCAATTCCTTGACATTCTACATTAGGAAAATCAAATGTTTGATTTTGAGTCTGTTGTAACAAAATTGGTAATTGTTCATACAAAACTTACCGAATGTCATTTGTTAAATCGCCAGGTTGGGTAATATTTCTGTTGTTTGGTACGGGGTTTTCTTCAATTTTAATTATTGGAGGTCTAATCGAATTGTTTGGATTAGCCATCGGTTTTTCCACATTTAATTTAATTATTGTACCTTCCCCAAGTTTATTACTGATTCGCCTTAGTCAATCAATCAATCATTCCGATCATTATTTTTAATTATTAGGTATTGTTGTTTTTTTTTACCCTTTTATTCTGGAGGGTCCTTTGGGTAGGAATCGTAGAATTGGGTTAAGTTATACTACTTTTGCGTACAAAACTTCGTTAAGTTAATTTTTGCAAAAGTATTGGTTATTATTTTATTATTGCTTTACGCCTTTTTTAGAAATATATTATTTATGATTTTAATTGTTTCAAAATGCAATTCGATCTTTTTCAATAATTTTCACTTCACTTAATTATAGAATTTAAAAATTTACAGATAATATTTATTTTATACTTCTAATTTGTAATTTAATATAGTGTTAATATAGTTAAAATGTCACACCTAATTTTCACTTAAATCTAACTTACATTGCTAGTTTTTGGTGTGGCTGCCCTTCTTGGTGATCCGGATCTCTGGCGTTTGGTTCGTGTTGTCCCTACTAGGGATCCTGCAACTTACTCTGGAGTAGAAGGTGTCCTGAGGGCTTGCTTACAAGACTTGCAATCCACCGATGTCGAACGAAGTTCAACTTTTAAGTTGTTCTGGCCTCGTAGGTCCCTGAGCAGGGCCAGTTAAGTTTTTTAAGTATTGAGTTAAGAAATGTAACTGAAGACAATATCTTAAAAATACCCTAAACTAGCTGTGGTTCAACGGCAGCGGCGTCGGTGTTCTTAACGGCAGAGTTTAGCGAATGTTGAATGGTCAGCAGAATTTACAATAATATTGTAATATAATATAATATATTGTATTGAAGTGGATGATTGTTTGTTATCATTATTATTTACTGATCAGCAATAATGTCGATCGATTCTGGGAGTTGCAGCGGATGTTTGTTTTAACATTACATTGTTGCAATAAATGATGTTATGTTGAAATAAACATTTGTTGTGTTAACTTATATACACACATAATACAAACACAATAGGGCAATTCATAATCTGGTGCAAATGGTCTTGCATCTTTGCATTTGCAAATTAGCGCGAGCATATTTTTATTTTTACACTAACAAAATGTACACCCTTGCAAAGAAGCAATACTAAACGCTATTGTAATATTTGCAACACTGGTTTGCAAATTATCAGCTGTTGTCAAAAATAAATACAAAAAAAAAAAAAAGACATGGAGCAAACCGGTTTAAACAAAAAAGAAGTAAACGTGAAAAACCCAACAAAAAGTGGAGCGAAAAAGAATTTCTTGCAGGAATATCAAGAAGTAGGGCTAAGTGAAATTTTTGCTGTGAGCACTTATTCAATAATTTATTTAACATTAATTTTAATTTTAATAGGCATCAACAGCTGAAATATTTTATAAAAATCTCATTGACAGCACGAAAATAGATGCCACGTGGGATCCAATACGGTGGAGAGTGCAGCACCTGAAAGCATCACACAAAAAAGCAATCGATTGGCGAATGTCAACAGGAGCAGGCCTTCTTGAGTCTGATGCCGTGACCTCTAGTATTGAAGTTAAACATAATGAATGCGACAAATATTTCAGGAAGGAATTACCTTTTGAAGTGGTTGATAGGGGCAGTAAGTCCATAAAGGACGAAAGCGCGGCCAACCAAATACTGGAAATCACTTTTTCTGATGTCGGCGATTGAAAATCTAATGTAAGTGTAGTAATTGTTCCTGAAAAAGCAAACGATTTCGCGGAAAAAATTAAAAAACATTTCCTAAAATCATCTGCTGCAAATCTTGTTGCTTTTCATGTCGAGCGTAGGGAAATGTTCAAAATGAAAATGGAATGGGAATAAGAGAAATATGAAAAAGACCACGCAATGAATGTTAGAAGATAGTAAAGCATCAATAACCGTATTAACCTTCCTATACCCGCGCGCATGTCTGTGAGACCGACGAAACAGTTTTTCGTAAATATTTTTTTAAGCTGTTTCGAAAAGACTGATAGTCAGTAATAATTAATTTATGCTAACAGTTGATATTTTTTGTTTTATTACATCCTATAATTCCTATAAAATAAAAAAAATATAAACGGTTTTATAGAAAAATAAGCAGGTAAGAGGAGGTCTGTTACACCGTGCGCGGGTATAGGTGTTAAAACATTTGGCGCGGGTATAGGAAGGTTAAGTAAGTATTCATCTCAACAGTCCCTAAAAAAATTTTAGCCCTTAATATTAACATTAAAAACTGGAACAAGGCGTGTAGAAATTTTCCATTGAAAATACACTACTATCATTGTTTTTATGTTCTCGCAACAAAGTTGCTAAGGAGAGTATTATAGTTTTGTTTACATAACAGTTGTTTGTAAGTTCTAAAACTAAAAGAGTCAGATATAGGATTATATATACCAAAGTGATCAGGGTGACGAGTAGAGTTGAAATCCGAATGTCTGTCTGTCCGTCCGTCTGTCCCTCCGCGCAAGCTGTAACTTGAGTAAAAATTGAGATATCATATAATTGAGACCTGGTACTAGTATTTCTTGGCTCCATAAGAAGGTTACGTTCGAAGATGGGCAAAATCGGCCCACTGCCACGCCCATAAAATGACGAAAACCGAAAACCTATAAAGTGTCATAACTAAGCCACAACCAAAGATATTAAAGTGAAATTTGGCACAAAGGATCGCATTAGGGAGGGGCATATTTGGACGTAATTTTTTTGGATAAGTGGGAGTGGCCCCGCCCCATACTTTTTTGTGGAAAACTACTATAGCTATGCCAACCAAACTCTATAGAGTCGTTTCCCTCAGGCATTTCCATATACAGTTTAAAAATGGAAGAAATCGGATAATAACCACGCCCACCTCCCATACAAAGGTTGGGTTAAAAATCACTAAAAGTGAAAGTCAATGAAATTCGCTATATACTATTCTCTTAACACCGTGAGGACATGCACGAAATATGGGTGAAATCGGTTCACAACCACGCCTTCTTCCAATATAATGCTATTTTGAATTCCATCTGATGCCTTCTCTGTATAAAATATATATTAGGAACCAATGATGATAGCGGAATAAAACTTTATAAAAATACGGTATTTGAGACGAGGTATCCCTTGTGGAAAAATTGCCGTGATCGGACTATAACTTTTCAAGGTCCCTGATATCGAACACGAAGCACTCAGTGCCTAACCTAACCTAACCTAATTTTTCACCGAAAATATCGGTAAATCTCTCAGACATTTTCATGTATTTCAGAGGGCATCATTTTTATACTCTCGCAATAAAGTTGCTAATAACGGTATATATCGTCAGATATGTGGTTACATATACCAAAGTGATCAGGGTGACGAGTAGAGTTGAAATCCGGATGCCTGTCTATCCGTCCGTGCAAGCTGTAACTTGAGTAAAAATTTAGATATCTTGATGATGGTGTTCAAATAGCATTGAACATGCTTACTTATCAGCAAAGCCGAAATTCTTCTAAATACGAATATCTATTTATACATTAATATACATATATACATATGTACATAAACATACTCATGCATTTACATGCAATGGGCATCGAATAATAAAAATGCAGTGGTAAAGAGTCTTATATATACAGGGTGTCTGATGAACTTTGCTACATTAAGAAACTCAAATAATTATTTTTTTCAGTGTATGGAATTCATTTTTCTTTTATTCATGTTAAAGCTCATTAAATTTTATTAAATATAGCCCAATTAGTTTTAAAAATAATGGAGTTTATATGCCCCCCTGCTCGTTGATGCATATGCGACATCTTACCAAAAAGTTGTTCATTACTGCTGGGAGAGTTGAGACAGGAATAGCCGCAATTGTTTCTCGAATGGATTGCCTTAGTTCATTCAAATTTGTTGGTTTTGCTTTGTAGACTTCCTCTTTTCAATAACCCCACAAGAAATAGTCAGGTGTAGTAAGATCAGGCGACCTCTGTGGCCAACGGAATGTGGAGTTTCTGGATATCATCTTATTGGGAAATTTTCGTCGCAATTCTGTCGTAACAGGTTGGGCTATGTGAGGAGCTACACCATCTTGCTGAAACCACACGGCGTAATTCTGGATAGAAAAACTCTCTCAACATGCTCAAGTAACGGTCTCCAGTAACCGTAACGGTGTGACCGTTTTCTTCGAAGAAGTAGGGCCCGACAATGCAACGTGATGAAACTGCACACC
>NW_017537322.1:32513-35346 GCF_001853355.1 Bactrocera latifrons
TCCATTTTTGTTAAATGTAAAAGTCAATCTGCAAAATAAAAAAAAAATTAACCAGATTCATTAAATAGAAAAAAAGTTATTTAATTTTTTTTTGGTAGCAGCTTTCATCAGCCACCCTGTATCATATCGTATGCACATAGGAAAAAATCTGCGGTTATTACTTAATATTTAAAAACAAATTGAACCTAAATTAAAGTAAATACGGAATACGCGTAATTTATGTATTTCATTCAAAACTCTTATTTAGACAAAAGAGTTCTCGTCCCAACACTTAAGTACATATATATACGAAAATATTTTAAATTTTCGGTTGATCAAAATGGCATTAGTTGTATTGATTTACTTTGAAACTCTAAACCTACTCCACAACGGAAAGAGGCAAATTCAGGCAGCTAAAATGCCAGCAAGCGACACAGATATATTTCAGGGTGGTTATGAACAGTGGCCGTAATTCCGGGACATGTTTGCAGCCGTGTACATAAACCATCCTAAATTATCACAATCGCAGAAACTGTATCACCTCAGATACAAAACAAAAGCTCAAGCGGGCGTAATAGTCAAACAGTTCGCTCTCAATGAAAAAAGTTTCAATTTTGCTTGGAAAGCTCTAAAAGCACGTTATGAAAACGAGAGAATATTGGTCGACAAACAAGTGACTGTTTCAAATGTTTGTTCGTTTTATCGATACAGAATATTCCCACAGTTAATTAATACCACATTCTGGTAAATAAATGCACAGCTGCATTGCCAGAACAATCGTTACCTTTGTGTGAGCAATCGCTCTCGTCGCGAAAGAAATGCCCAACGTCGCAACAAATGATAGAATTTCTTACTACCGAATATTAAATTGCAGAGAAGGTAGACAAAAAACTAGTCAGAACGAGAAACGTTCAAATCGACCTAAATAGAAGCTTCAATAGACCCCAAGCTAGTTACAATAGTAATTTAAAAAGAAGCTTTTTTAAGAATCAACCAGCCGAACAATATAAACAAACGTCCTGCGAACTTTGCAGAGGAGGTCACAAGCTCAAGATATTTCGTCTTTCCCTCGTTAACTGCCAGACCCACATGTTTTGCTTCCTTGTCCAGTCTGGAGAAAGCAGAACTAACGGCGCGGGTATTGAGGCCGATGGTATCAATATCATCAGCACACGCCAGCAGCAGAACACTCTTATAAAAATTGTACCTGCTCGATTAAGTTGTGCAGCTCGATTTTTTTCTTCAGAAGCAGACTACAGAAGTCGCACAATAGGGAGTCGCCTTGTCTGAAACCTCGTTTGGTATCGAACGGCTCAGAGAAGTCTGGCTGAATGAGATAAGCCATGATTACTAAAGCACTGCTACTTTAAACATTGGTCCTTTGAGCCACTAAGAAAGGCACTATTGGAAAGAATAAAATATACAAAAAATATAATAAAATAAAAGGTGCGGTGACATACATATACGGATACATATAAAAAAAAAAACAGTTTGAAAAACGGCTACGAAAAGGTTCCGTGTTGTAATCCCAAAATCAAAATTTTTCTTTTACAATAACAAAAACGTAACTCCGTTTGTGCAGTCATAAAAAAACGTCAACATATAAATACATGTTGATACAATATAGTGTTTAAAACCAAAAACAAAAAGATACCGAAACTCGGGCGCGAAATATTATTTATCAAAAAACAAAAAAAAAACCTTCACAGGCACGAAGCTTAACCTACATGACTAAAATATAGTCTTTGTGAAAATTAAACATTTATCAACGTGCAGCAAAAAATTAAAAACACAAAAATAATAATAAAAATTATAAAAACCTAGAAGGCCAACCACCGTAGGAAAGTCAACCCAACGAAGGAAAGCCAACCAATAAAGGGAAATTAACAACAACGGAACAAGGAACACCAAAAAGGAAATGAAAGGGACAAAGAAGCAGAGTGGACGCAGACTCACAATTTCAAAAATGTAGAAAAAGCCCTCAAAGTCCCTTGAAGCGGCACAGGGTGAGTGTATCAACTCCATTTATTATTAAATAATTTGTACTTATTAGCATATATGTATGTAGAAAGTTACAGTTGATCTCTCTAAAAACTGTATACGATCCGGTAAATTTTAATAGAACGGTTGCTATCAAACTGTTCGAACTTACGGTTGATTTCCGGGAAACCGAAAACAGTTTGGCAGATTACATATGTATGTACATCCAAATATATGTATGAACAGTATATAGTATAATATATATATAATTCTACATATATATACTGGCATATACATATCTGATAAAAGGCCTACTTATGCTTACATTTATGTTTCTAAATACACTACATTAAAAATCAAAAGTTCACTTGACAAAATTTGCCGGCAATACCCCTTATACTCAAAACAGTATAAGCAGGGCCCTATTCCACAAAACAACTTATCATTCTTTGCGAATCTCACTTTGCATTGAGCATTTCTCGGCAAAGACTTTACGTTCTTTCCGCTCAGTGCAAAGTTTTTGCGCTTTATTGGCAAAGTCTTTGCACTCTCTTGCAAAGTGAGTGTACAAAGTGTTCCACAAAGCGTTTTATCAATCTTGCATTTCTGTCTCATCACTTTTCACTTTGCATTGCTTTATATGAGTTATTAAAATGAGCCGTAAAATACAAATTGAAAAAAAAAACCTGCTGTTTTAAATGTAATAAAAGAAAAAAAGCATTTTACTTGCTAGTTTTCAAAACAACAGAGTAAGAAGTTTTTAAATAAATAATTGTAAATTTCAAGCATATTTAAGTATACATTTCTTTGTGAAGGTTAACAAATTAGATAAACAGGCACAATGGGAGGATGTGTTAAAAAAAGCCCAATCCCT
>NW_017537322.1:39041-40080 GCF_001853355.1 Bactrocera latifrons
GTCAAAACACCACTTTTATTTTAAAACACTACTATAATAGTTGGCATTAGATAAAGTATTGTAGCAGGGAAGTAACCCTTTTCATTCCACTCTCTTGATCTATATTATTAAGAGCATCATTTTCTCTTCGGCATTTTCATCAAATTCCTCGCTTTCATTGTCAGTGTYTTCAGTGRGTTGCATATTTTCACTACTCCTTCCGATGCTACAGGCAATATTGTGTAAGATGGCATAAACTATGACTGTCTTTCCTGCAAACTCAGGCCTCAGTCGCAAATAATTTAGACACGGGAATCTTTCTTTAAGAATGCCAAACCTATTTTCAATTATGCGGCGTGTTTTTTTGTGGCAACGAATGAAAACTTCGTCAGCAGGATTATTGGGATTTCGGCGTAATGGTGGTATCAACCAGTTTCTCAATCCATAACCACYATCACCCAAAATAAAATTCCATGCCGGTCAACATATCCTTCCTCGTGTAATGGAGGCGCATCAATTTTAATGATTGTGSCATCACCGCAACCACACACAGATGGGAATCCACCCATCAGAAAAAACTTTTYAGCAATACCACTGACATCATCGGGCCATCGCACTGTTTTTTGAAATAAAACGTCTATTATAATGTCGACAACTCTATGGATGGTTCTGCAAACTGTGGATTTTGCAACACCATGCAAAGCTGCAACTCCATGGTACTGGCAACCATTTCCGAACCAAAACWGGCACAGTAGCAGTTGATTTTCAGCCGACAAAGCATGACTGCGCTGTGTATTGTGCTCTAATTTTTGTCCAACATTATTTAAAGGAAAAATTTAAACGGAAGCTCTCTTTAAAATTGAAATTTTKTAGTCCCAAAAAATTAATTCGGTCTCTATAATTTCTAGCTTTAACCGCRTCTTCACTATTKTCGAACAAAATCTCAMGTCTTAACATTTTGAAAGCTTGACTRGTTATGATAATATGAATTTGCAAAGCGATCGGAACAGCATAATTATATGCAAATTCTTTGCGAATTACACTTTTCAATATAAGCTTT
>NW_017537322.1:41688-48902 GCF_001853355.1 Bactrocera latifrons
GACATACACCCACATGTATGTATAAACAGTATCACCAAAATTTTACAAAAAGTGCATACCTGCACTGCACCGATTTTCTATTCCCGCGTTATTCGTACGGCAATAATATACATACATACATACGACATACAATTTGTCTATGCCGGTTTATATACCGGGTCGGGTATAAATTTCACAAACTTTACAAAATTCTGAAAAAAGAAAGCGGTAAATACGAAATTTCAATTTATTAAAAATTTTAAAATTTGCTAATTAAAAAAAATAAAAAATTTTACGGCCAAAATAAAATTTAACAGCTGCTAAAAAGAAAAGATCATACATACATACCTATTGGCATTTTCAAGTGTTCACACACACATACTTATATTCAAAGACCAAGTCGCCATCTGTCCAGCAATACCACTTGTTCTTGTTAAAGCACAAGTAAGCAGGATAGCAAACAAAAAAAAAAATAAAAAATAAATGTTTAGCATCTTACGTATGCACATAAAGACGCACATATTGTGCAAACTCATATGAAAAGGTCATCAACCTTTTTCTCCGTTTGCATTATCGCTCGTATACGCAAGTATTTACTAACGAGTACGAAACATTAATTAAAATAAAAAACAAAAACAAGAACAAACTAGTAGCTAAATACATAAGCACCGGGTATAAGGAAAACGAAATACGCGTTCGTTATTTGATACATTGCGTATACAACCAATGTTGCTGCTTTAGTAATGCCCACTTCACTTTGATCTTTGTGAAACTTACTATTTTCACTTCTTGAAATAAAACACCCGGTCAACTTCTAAAGGGAATTCAAGATAGATTTAATTCGATTCGGGGGGAGTTTTATTTCATTTAGCCAAGGTCTGTCCCTATCCTGACGGAGCTTTTGGTGTTGCTCAACGTCAGTTTACACAGCCATATTAGTTTTGCGGGGATACCAAATTCAGACATGGTTTCCTGCTGTCGAAAGCAGGTTTGAAATCGACGAAGAGGTGTGTGTCGATTCTCCTTTCAGCTGATGCATGCTCCTTATCAGTTCTTCGCCGACGTGTTGAAATAGATCGGCCGGCAATCCATCGGCTCCCGCCGATTTGTTGTTCTTCAGGCAATGGAACGTCTCCTCCATCGTCCTTGATTGAAGAATCGGGTTCGCCTTTGCCTAGCATTTTACGTTCACTGTCATTCAGCAGGCAGGAGAAGTGTTTCCTAAATAATTTAAGTATTCTCTGTGCGTCTGTGGCTAAATCACCTTTTACCCCTGTCGGCCCCTTTATCAATCGGCCTCTTTCTTTTTCTATTTCAAATGCGTCTCGCTTCCCTTTTCAACTCTCGGTGTTTATCCCATCCTGCACGCTTTGTGGTCGATCGTAACGTTGCGAGGTAGGCGGCCTGTATTTTTTCCGCTGCGGCACGGCACTCCTCGTCGTACCAGCTGTTCTTTTGCATTTTTCGAAAAACGAGAGAGGGGATGTTTCACCTTAGAGGCTGAATTTACCAACCGTAGTGCCAAAGTACCTTCTTTGCCCACCCTATCGTTAAAGTCACCAAGAAGGATTTTGTTATCGTGGCGGGGCAGTTCTCATAAGCGCGCTCCAAATGCTCATGGAAGGCATCTTTGGTCACGTCGTCCTTTTCTCTCGTCTTGGCGTGGACGCGATATCTCGCTACCACGAATCCCACACCAAACTTGTACTTCCTTGTCTGGGCAGCGGAACCTTCCCAATTAAGGCCTTGACGTATTACCACGAGTCTGACTCGTGGTAAAATTTCTGTGCTTAACATGATTATCAAGCGTCTGGCTCGTGGTGCGTAGAAGTGTACATTTGATAGAGAACTCGAATTTTTCCGTTCTTTTCTGCTAATAATGTAAAACAAAAAACATTCATATTTTTTATTATGCATTAAAATTAAGTCGTAGTATTTAATTTTTTGTAAATTTGTAAAACAAGCATGCGACAGTTCGCGAAGAGTTGTTACGTSAAGGGTTTAAGGGACCGGACATTCCAGGTCCATGCCTTCAATTCGTAGTCCTTATTTCGTTTACTGTGGTCGGCTGTTGGTAATATTTCATTGGTAGTGTTTTTTACGAAAGACTTCCAAAAAGCACCATGCTGCTCAAAAGCGTTAAAACCCCAAACGCTTCAAAGCGAAAATCACAGTGGGGTACTAGTACCCACAGCAGTCG
This sequence comes from Bactrocera latifrons, assembly GCF_001853355.1. NCBI lineage: Eukaryota > Metazoa > Arthropoda > Insecta > Diptera > Tephritidae > Bactrocera > Bactrocera latifrons. Next base: position 43,868 of record NW_017537322.1, read on the forward strand.
TCTCCATCGAACACCGAGGAGAATTGTTTAACTTCAGGGCTTTAATAGACCAACAATCACAATGGTTATTTATAGTTTCTAGGGCACAAAACAGGCTACAGTTGCCAACAAAACTGGCCAATTTTGAAATCACGGTAATGAGTGGAAGAGTAGTTCAAAACTGAAATAGAATCAAGCTTGTCAAAAGGTTTCACACCTAAAGCTAGCAGACCTAAACTGCAACACCCCCACACAAATAGATCTTCTGTTAGGCAGCGATCTCATACCATAAATTATACTCGAATGTGTTGAGAAAATTATAAAAATATTTTTGGCGCAAAATACCATTATCGGATGGGTCCTAAGTGGACTAGGATCGGAACCAGTCACACCAATGAAAACAAATATTAAGGAAATCTCAAACAAGTACCTCAATTCACAATTGAAGAAATGTTGAGAATTAGAAGAACTCCCCCTCTATCAGTCACAACCCCTGAAGATCAGTATTGTTAGGACTTTTACAAAGCCGCAACTATTAGATAATAAAATGGTCGGGACGTCATACGACTACCAATTAAGAAACAATTTTCTAACATACTCGCATTAGGTCACTCTCGTACCTCTGCAATACAGCAGTTTCTAAGTATGGAAAGAAGCTTACTTAAAAAAGGTGAACTGAAATCCAGAAAATCGGCAACGGGAAATACTTCTCCTATAACTTGCCATGCAGTTGTAAAGCCAAACAAAAAAACAACGAAATTAATAGTTGTATTTAGTGCCTTGAAAACTACTAGTTCGGGAAATTCCCTAAATGATATCCTATTTACAGGACTCACACTCCAACCAGATTTAATTCTCCTGATATTAAGTTAGCGTATATTCCATTAAATACGTATTAAATAGGGACGTTGAAGAAATATATCGAAAAATAGGCCTACATAAAGACGACCAACGTATTATATTCCGTAGATCGCCCATCAGTCCACTACTTCACATTAAAAACAGTTACATTTGGTAATAACTGTGCACCGTATCTCGCCATTCGAACACTCTACGAGTTGGAGACAACAGAAAGTCAGAATTCACTCTGGCAACTGAAGTGTTAAAAACTCAAACGTATGTAGGCGATATTCTGTCTGGAAGTCACACTCTTCCACAAGCATACGGGGCCTAATCACAGGTAATAAAAGATTACGAAAAACCGCCTAAATATATTCCAAACCAGAAAAAGTTAACTTCGGCTGCACCGAAACTAATACACCCCTCACAGGTGCATTTCTTTTAGTAACTATTTGTGTAGTTTATGTTAGAGCTATGTGCTATAATAATCCGATCTGAACAATTTTATCGCAGATTATGTTATTAAGTAGTGTTCCATGTCAAATTTCGTGAATATACCACGTCAAATGCAAATTTTTTCCATGCAAGCCCGAGATTCCGATCGTTCGGTTTGTATGGTACTATAGTGAGCCGATCTGAACAATTTCTTCCAAAAATACATTATTTCTATAAACAATAACTCTTACCAAATGATTAAAGGGGGGCAAGAAAAATTGTGTTTGTATATAAGTTAACTTACAAAATGTTGGCTTAAAAAGATTTTGATATTTTGCATTTAACAATGAAGTATATAAAGAGAAATGTAAATGCACTCGCTACGGGCGAATTAACGATGGAAATCTACGACGAGCTGGCGAGACAGTATCCCAATGAAAGTAGGTGATCGTTCGTATTATGTTGAATGTATCGCGGAGGATAGACCCGATCAAAGAAGGTAGAGTTGGTGTTGACGCGGCGTAGTGTATATGTTAACACGCGAGTTGTGTAGAMCGAATGTGTCCGCTATCCCGTTGTCCATCCGTTTTGATTAGTGGGGTGGTGTGCAAGTATGATGAGTTGGCTTGTGCCATACTGTCATCGATTATGATGTATTGAGCTTTTTCCCGTTTAGAGTAGACTCATTTAAACATCCTGGGCCCCCAAGGCGAATATTTTGCCTATTATTATGTATAAGCCGATACAAATAAATCGGCGTACTTTTGGTGGAGTAGCCGAAGGCACAGATTATAGCTGTAAGAAGCAATTTTGTTTTTAATATAAATTTGTATTTAATGTACATACTAAGTAGTTGTACTTAATTTCCTTTTGCGTATTTTAACAACTTATTATTATTGTAAATAACTTTATTTATTTTGTTAGCGATTATTTATAATTTTTTATTTATTATATACTTTTTCTGTATTATCGGCTTATAAAGATAGTAGCCCCACGCCTGGTTCAGGTGTTGCCAGTATTAGTAATCTTTAGCCTTGGGGTTAGGGCTATAAAATTAGGATCTTGCAAGAGAGTGGCCGTGAATGGAAAATGGCCTCGGTTCGTAGAGTAGAGAATTCTTCATAATTATTTAATGTTTTGTATAGCTGATTCTCATTAATCACCAATGTGACGAGCGCTTATGTCGATGCGAATATTATTCAACTTTTTGGAAAATTTTATTTGATATTTAAATGCGTATGCACAAATTTTACAATTAGTAACCCGCCACCGCTCTTGGAGTTTTGCAGAATTGTTTTTTTTTTTTTTTACATTACTGGCGAAAGCCATGCTGTGSGGCCGAAAACTTGTATTTTTTTTAATATAAGGACTTTCAGAAGTAACTCTGACTTTGCGTTTTATATTATTTTGGGGAGTGTTGGAAAGAGGTGGCTTAAGTGGTAGTCGTACGCCATACCCGCAATTATTTGCTCGAGTAATTGTTGCTTTAGATACTTCACAATACTGATCTTCTAGAGTTTTGCTTGATATAGGGTAACGTTTCCTTAAATTTTGAACTTCCTTGTAAATTAAGTTATATGTTTGTATTATACTCAACTTGAGTTGGTATGGTGGTGACTAGTTCCATACCTGGTCCACTTTGTGTTTCGCTGTACAGCGGCTGAGCTTTGCGTTCCTTTGAGTACCATGTTGTCTTTAAGTAATTTTTATAAAGTTGGTTGGAATTTGGAGTTAGTCGGGATTTGCTTTTGCAATTGAACCCGGGGGTTTTTTATGAGCGCTTTTTTCTTGTGAGAAGGAATATGTGCTTGATTGAAGCATTGTATGTTGTCCTTTATGACAATATAAGCAATTAAGTTTGTTTTTGCAGTTGCATATTAGGGTGGGTCAATTCCGGACTTTTTCGATTCGGGATTTCTAATAGTACGGAAAAGTTTCCTTAGTACTTCTTGATTCCAATGCAACCTTTTGTTTTGAGATCGGATTGCATCTTCAACCCCAACTCCGGCCTTTAAATTTCGGAAATTCGCCTAAAATCGTGAAATTGTCTACCTTGCGCCTGAAATACGCATCTCATGGCAAAATGAATAAAACAAAAGTTATTTGTCACGTCATTTGCTACCGAAATGGTTCCCGAGATACGAGCCACACTTCCTGACGTTGATTTCGCCGAGTGCTATCACTCACATTCATTCACCGACGCCAGAGGACACGTTCGGATAGGTCTCCACACAAATATTTTTTCATCGAGTTCCTTCACTCATGTGTTGTTGCTGAAACGGCAGAAATTCTGCCGAGTTGACAGTCTTTGGCCGGATAAAAATCTGGTTCCGCTCCGGTTTTCGTAAACCCGACTGTCGTGGGAACGGGCACCTTCACTCTTGTCGTTGATTTCGCCGATTTCTATCACGTACATTCATTTCCCTGCGCCATACGACACGTTCGGTCTGGTCTCCACATAAATATATTTTCATCGAGTTCCTTCATTCTTGTCGTTCATTTCGCCAAGTCCTATCACTTATGTTCTCTCAACAGAACACAGAACGTAAAATGTCTGTATCTAAATTTAAATTTAGACAGAAATGTCCTGTGTTTGGCATACATCCGTACAATCTCTCTGAGTCCCAGTTACCTACTTACCAGGATGTTCTTTTGTGTTATCAGTTTGAAAGATTTCGTATAGGGCGACTCMGAGGCGACAACTATGAATCTAGGAGTAAAGAGGTTACAGAAATAGTKGCAMAAAAGGTTGAAAATACTTTCAAAAAGTCATCTATTCCGATAGTTTCACACACCAGAGTTGTACAAATGCTCACCACATACCATAAAAAATTTCTTACTCTTAAACAAATGTTTTAAAGGAACCCAATAGGTTTGAGCTCTCTTCTACCGGAAAATTATTTGACATCGCTGCTTGTAAATGCATTTATTTTTCTTCTTGCACTTGTCCAAAGAAAAGAAAGTTCCTATCAATGAACAACCATTTCTCTTGGACGCATGGGAAGTGTTGATCTACCTGAAACAAAAAAGATTACAAAGAAAAGCTTTCAAAACGTCATTCAACATCAACACTTACCAGAAAAGTATAAGCTAGAAAACGTGACCATTCAGATCAGCCAGACTCTCATATAGACGACAACAATGTAGATGCGTCGCACATGGATTCTTTCAAAAACGATGCTGTTGATGAATTTTCTCTTCCATCCCCTAAAACCAAACAAAACACAATAGTATTAGAACACACTGCTTTAGCTGCCCAAAGATTTGGAGTAAGTGATAGAGCAGCGGCCTTGATTGTTTCACCTGCTTTTCTGGATGCCAAACAGAAGGTTTGATAACAGAGGATCAGGCTAGCTTTGTCACTGACAAATGCAAGATTAGTCGGGTAAAAAGTAGTATTGGAGTTAAACTCCAAAACACTGAAAGTATTGACTCTGTATATGGGCTGTATTTTGACGGCCGCAAAGACAATACACTTACACAAGTCAGCGAAGGTGAAAAGTACTACCGCGACACTGTCAAAGAGGATCATGTTTCTCTTATAGCGGAACCTGGTTGTCATAACTTTGGCCGCGTCACCTCTCCTTCCGGGTCAGCTGACGATGAGACGCAAGCTATATGGCAACATTTACAAGACAATTCAGTTGTTGTGGAACATCTAGAAGTTGTCGGTGCTGATGGCACCAACACGAACACAGGTTGGAAAGGTGGAATCATTCGAAAACTAAAACAAAGAATAGGTAGGCCATTATAGTGGGTTGTTTGTCTTCTACATTTCAAC
>NW_017537322.1:49332-53244 GCF_001853355.1 Bactrocera latifrons
TCAATCAAAAATGGCTTGCGCCATCTCTATGCTGCAATTCAAAGGTCGAGGTACTTACCTGCTAAACTGCGCAAGGTTGTCGATTCATCCATTCAACAGAATACTTTCTTTGCTCTTCCAGAAAACATTCTCCTTAGTATGATGACTGACGAACGGATAGAAGTCAGAAAGTTGGCCCTTGACCGTCTTCTGGCAGCCAGAGAAGAACAGTCTGACACTGTAAATGGCAGAGTTAGATGTAATAAAGTGCCAAAGCTGAATTTCAAAGCTAATAATTATTACGATATGATTAATTGGAAGASTATTACCTTGACTGTTCCACCAGTTCTTTGTTCAGTTTCTAACGAAGAACTCATAAAAGGGCTGTCGGGTGACACTGCAGAGGTATGAGAATTTAGTGAGTTCCTCTCTCACACCGTGGCAGTCGAGAGAACCGTCACACTGGTGACAGAGGCATGTTCTAAAGTTATTGGGCCCCAATCTCGTAATCGTTTTATACGCTCTACATTGAAAACTAGGCAACAAGTGCCAAAGTTTAGTACAAAGTGTGATTTTATCAATAAATTTTACACAGATTCAGGCTAAAACAGGCCTGACATACGGTTGGTTGGGTTGGGCTTTGGAGGAACCCGAAGAGCAGCCACCTCCACGCGGTGGGTTCTGGGTGACCAATACAGGTTAGCTGAGAGCTGCAACAATTTTCACHTTGCGCTGTGGCGCGCCGCATTTTCGCTCATATCTCGGGAACGGTTCGTCCTACRGCCRTGATCACATACCATTTCGGTAGCAAATGACGTGACAAATAACTTTTGTTTTCTACATTTTGCCATGAGATGCGTATTTCAGGCGCTAGGTAGACAATTTCACGATTTTAGGCGAATTTCCGAAATTTCAAAGCCGGGGTTGGGGTTGAATATGCAATGCGATCTCAAAACAAAAAGTTTTGAATCAGGAAGTACTAAGGCAACTTTTCCGCACTATTAGAAATCCCGAATCGAAAAAAATCCGGAGTCGACACACCCTAGTATACAGTTCAAATCTTGCCAATGCTTAAACGCTGCTTATCAGTGGATGATAGAGTGACAGAGTGACCCAAAATTTCCGGTTCGGCTATTCAAACTTCGATTAGACACCAGAACGTTTGGGCACCATATCACAGGCCAAAAGGCATATGATTGTACTAAAACAACCCAAAAGGAGTTTTTATAATATCCAAATTTAAAAAGATCATTAGGGTTTATCGGCAAATGGTAGAAGTCTTTTTACAAGTAATCCATCATGATCAGACATTTAGTGATTGAGTCCGCAATTTTGACCTACTCGTTGATTGGAAGCCTTGCTGCGGTGTTGTCGCCTATACATAGGGTGGCGAGTGCCTAGCCCAAAGATCGTGTGCGATGCTCTCGCTCAGAGCTGGATTTGTCTCATCTCGTTGTACAACTCGTTGGGTCGTGCTCCCCAAACCGCCGTTCCTTAAGGACTCATTTCTGGCGCCTATACTGGCTTTTCGTAAAGTTCTCAAATAGCTTTTGCAGGATATACATAGTTGTATTTGTCAATTTGATCAGTTTACGCTATTGCTGAAGAGACACTTATAAACACTATTATAAATTTTGCTGCAACGATGATAACACGCGATGCTTCTAATCAGAAGAAGAATATGGCCATCCGTTGCTATCAATCTAATATTGAAATTCATAACAATGTGCCCGTAAACTTGATTTCAAAAGCATTCTGAGTCACCTATGTCAACATACGAGAAAAGTACCTTCGATTTATTAATTTTTATTGCAATATATAACGTAGTGTAATTTTTTTTAACTTATTAATGATTAGGATTTCGAACCCATCACACGGCACTAAGCGCCAAGGGCACATTAAACCTATTAGAAAGTGGATCTTGTGAAGGGCGAGGAATTTATTGAGAATTATTCAAAATTCACTATCATGCACGTGATCGAAATAAATGCGTCGTACGCGTCGATTATCCTTATTCCGTCTTATTTATACAGATACACTAAATGTTTCCTTTGTATTTTTGCTTCCATTAAAGCGCAAATATTCAAATGGTACTGGCATTTGGTGACTGTGTTTGCAAATCTAATGCAACAATTTATTGTTTCCATTCAGTACAGAGCTTACTACTATATTTCGGATATTTGTTTTCTTACAGTATCCAATCATGGTTAGTTTTTGTCGCTTAACACTCTTTTGAATAAATGTTCGTACTTAGCCAAATACGTTTCAAGGGGTTGAACAATAATACATCAAACTAACATGGGTATAGTAACCTTATTACGTGCAAATATGCAACCGTTTCGTTATTGTGTCAATAAATCACATTTAAAAAAATTAGGATTAAAATTTATTTACGATTAAGTTAAGTGTTAGTGGATATAATATTGAAAAAGATAAGTGTAAAATTCGTACCTTAAATGCGAATAAATGGATATATTGTATATTCCGCTGAAATGAGTATTTCATTGCAACGTGTACTTAGCAATAAATACTTCGTGAGTTTCCATCCCCAAATTCCTTAATTTATAAAAATTATTAACATGATTTAGCCATGCTCAGCTCAACATACTGATCATTTAAATATGAACTTTATAGGGTCTTCGACGGTTCCTTCTGGGTGTTGCAAACTTAGTGGCAAACTTAATATACCCTGTTCAGGGTATAAAAACAACAAACAGAAAAGTGCTAACAAAATGAACAAGTACGCGGACGAAAAAAAAATTATTTTACATCTTATTGATACCTTTCAATGCTTGCCAGCTTTGTGGAATCGACAGAAAAAAAAATAATATCAAGTGCACTTAAACTCGCGCGAGTGTTTAAAATAAAAAAAAAATAAAAAAGATTTGTGTAAATTTATTTTAAGTTAGCCTTTGTTTGCAGTACAATATTTTGCGAAATAATATATCGCGTCGAAACTAAAAAGGATGTGGTAGATCATTGTCGGTGCGAATGGAACGATGACGATCGAAGCAAAAGTGGGAATTTCGCGGCGCAGTCTAGAAGAGAAAGTATGAAGCGATTGTTGATGAGCGACTTCAATGTTCATGTTCACTTCATGTTACATGTAGTAGATATTTAAATCGCCTGATAGACGTAATTTTTTAACCCGCATAGATAAGTTTTCAAAATTCGCCACAGGTATTCTAATTGCATCAAGGGTAATTGTTGATGTAAAACCAGCTTCATTACAAATCCTTAATTCTTTTGAAAATACGAAGAATGTGACGGTTGATAGCGAAAAGTCACTGAACTCACAAACAATAAGGATAACTTTTGAGCAGAAATTTTTACAACCCCTCTCCAAAGAACAAAAAAATTGGCAAATAAAGAGATTTCATAGCACCTTAACTGAAATCGCTAGATGCAGTAAGCTATAATAAGCTATAAATGATGCCAATAACTAATACTTCTTGCTACTGCAAGCTACAATAGATCAATTCATTCAGTAACTAGATAGAAACCTATCGAGTTGAATTTTTCCATGCCTTTATACCTTAAAACCGAAATAAAAGGCAAATTAATTAAAGCCCAGGAAAATAAGTTGGCAAGGAACAATAGCGGTAAACTTACGAGGTTTTCTAAGCCAGAGGATAAAGTTTACGTTAGAACCAATAAAAGAATTGGCAATAAATTTACAAAATCTTTTACGGAAAAAACGTTTCAAAAGTATATAGGATCCACAGTTTTGTTACATAATAGGAAGGTTCATAAGAGTAATATTAGGTAATAATCTTTTCCATGAAAAAAGGAGCACTGGCTGCCAGGACCTTCGGCTCGCTGATGTAAATATAAAATGTATAGTTATTGCTTAATTAAGTCTTAGGTGTAAAGTTAATAAAATGTAGCTAAAAGTTTTAAGAACAAAATAAATAATAAGTAATGGGAAGTTTA
>NW_017537322.1:54784-55627 GCF_001853355.1 Bactrocera latifrons
GCTCGGATGACACTGTTTCGTAAAGAATATTATTGTAACAAAGGAACAGCTTCGGTATGAGTTTTTTTAGGTTAAGTGTAAATCTGTCTTCGATTGTGGGTAGCCCCGCTTCCACAAGTATGAATTGTGTTGGCGATGTCGGAAAAGCGCGAAGACTTCTGCGCACAGCTATGTGGTATGGGGAATACAGTAACTGGATGACACTTTTCGCGCAGTTGCCATAGATGGGTAGGTCATAGTCTATCTTCGATAATATAAGAGCTTTGGTTACATTTATTAGTGTTGACGAGTTAATTAAGCAGTGTTTGGATGATATATATTTTATAATGTTAAGCCTAGCAGCCAGTTGCTTTCTTAAATATAAACAATGTTCTTTGAAAGTTTATTTTTTATCAAAAATTAAACCTAGAAAGTTAAGTTTATTAGCATTTACAACTGGAATATTGTTATAAACTAATGTAAAGTAATAGCAAACATGGAAATTCTTACATTTGTTTAAAGATTCGTTGGCTCCAGATGATTCGGATCATATACTTAAATCAGCTAATATATTAGTAAAATCTTGTTTAACAAGGTTTARRTCATTTAGTTTAGAGACCAATAATAAATCATCAGCATAGCATATATAAAAAATATTTTTATACTTATCAATTATGTGACAAACTTCATTGAATGCAGCAGTAAACAAAATGACAGATAGCGGGGCACCTTGGGGAACCTTATGTAAAGAGAAATAATCCGAAAAGGTGTTATTTACTTTGGAAACAAATCTGCGATTAGTGAGAAAAGACTGGATAATTTTAAGGATTTTACCACCAAGGTTCCATTTTACCAACTGACGTT
>NW_017537322.1:57032-60641 GCF_001853355.1 Bactrocera latifrons
TATGATAGCACCTCGATTGTTGCAAAGAGTTGATCCCCAAAGGGGACTCCAGGCGTTAAAGTCCCCAACTATAACGAATGAAGTAGAAACTGATCGCAAAATGTTTCTAAGTTCGCTGCATGTGAAGTTTTGTAGAGGTGGTATATAGAGGGCCACGATAGTAAATTTGAAAGATAGTGAAACTTCTATTGCAGTTGTGGCAATATTTGAAGTAATGGGAACTTTTCTATGGGGTATCGATTTTTTTATCAACACCGCAATGCCTTGCTTGTTAGTTTTGTTTTGAGGCAAGTTGTAAAAATAGCTTTGGTACTGATGGGGCGAAGCTGCTGACTTATCAGCAGCAATATTAGTCTCTTGGAGACAGACAACGTTTGGCGAATGTTCTTYCAACAGAASKTCTAGTTGCGTGTAATTGTTGAGGTAACCGTGCATATTYCACTGTAGGATCTTAAACATTGAGAGCGGGAGAGGGATTGTCACAAAATTAATATGCTATGATAACADATATGTATGTATGTTAATAATTGCATTCGTCTATRGACATAAATTGCTCTTTCGAGTTGTTTTCATTATGTTGAGGTATAATTGAGGTGTCGGCTGTCTCTTTCATGGAAGCGTCTGCTTCTGTCTTGTTTTGGTAAGCGTTAGCTTGCGAAATGATGTTTGCGAATGTAGATTCGAGATTGAAGTGAGTGAGTAATAGAGTCTGCGGAAGAGGTGTAAAAGAGGAAACTAAGGCATTGTTAGGTTGTAGATTGTTGTTGTTTTGTGGTGAGTGGTTAGGTAAAGAAGAAATTATTTGAGGTGGGTTAACAGAAGGAATTTCAGATGAAATAGTAATCGGTGATTTGTTTAATGAGATGGGTGGTGAGATTAGAGATTTGGAGCTTTGAGTAGGGTTTTTATTTGATTTTTGTGCTTCTTTAGCTGCCTCGGCGAATGAGGAGTTAAGCGTCGATGGTGTTTGTGCTTTGTAAAGCTTAAGTGCTTCGCGCATGGAACATATGTTTTGACATTTTATTTTAAGTATTCCTTTCGTTTGCGTGTATTTCGGGCACGTGTTGGCAGATGACGGGTGGTTACCAGAGCAGTTTGCACAGAGCGTGCGAGAGCATGGGGGAGGATGGGGGGGAAGATTGCATGACATACATACGGGCGCATTTTTGCAGTGTTTGGCGGTGTGACCAAGCCGTTGACAAGTTTTGCACCGCATAGGGTTAGGGCAGTAGGGTTTCACTTTAGCGCTACGCCAAGAAACGTCAACTTTATCTGGTAGCTCGAACAGATCAAAAGTAAGTAGCAMAACTCCAGTGAATTGTGAAACTGATTCCGCAGTTTTCGAAAATTTGTACACTCCGACTACGCCTTGGTTACACATATTTTCAATTATTTCTTTTTCACTGACATTGTTTAGGCAGGGTGCATAGATTGTACCTTTAACGCTATTAAGATTGTCATGATATTTTCCAACAATTTCGCACACACCATGTAGCTTTTTAGTTGACATGAACCTTTGGGCAATTTGGTTGTCTTTCACAAGCAGTAGCAGATTGCCAGCACGTAATTCAGAAATCGAAATAATTTCTTTACTAATAGCTTCTAATGCTTTATGTACGACGAAACAAGAATAATTAGAGATAGGTTTCGTTGAATCGGAAGCACTAACAATAATAAATTTAGGGTTTTCTTTCCTAGACTGAGGCAAGTCGGGAAAGTTAAGGGGCGTGTATGAGGGTTCCTTTGGGTGACCCGGGGGCCCGGGGGCCATGATTATTATTTCTACACACTCGATTCACTTGTTTAGAAAACACATGTAGGAAAAACGATATGCGGTATAATTATAAAACAGAGATTTACTAAGCAAACACGTGCACGTAAGACGGATGTGTACTGAGCGAAATACGCAAAAGATAAACCGAAACACGTCTACACAGAGCGAGCTTTAGTCGATGACTGAGCAAATTAATTAATTTTACAAAATCCAATTATATACCAGTTATTGACGGAAATGTAGCAGTCTGGGACAAATATGACCACTTAACGCATCGAACTAATTTAACGAATTGCCTCACCGTCTTGCGGAAAAACGTTTAACATGACCTAAATCGGAGCTAGATTAGACGGATTAGACCCCAAGCAAGTAACAACCACAACTTAAATCGTTGTATTTTCAAAACACAATCGTTCACATCCGAACAAAGCAAACATACGTCATGCGAACTGTGTAAAGGAGGGAAAAGGCTGAAATCTTGCGAGAAATTCAAAAAACTAAATATTAACGAAAGAAACAATTTCGTAAGAACGAAAAAACTTTATACCAACTGTTTGTCACATGCTCAAAGATTGCGAAAACAAATTTAATTGCGTTTATTGCCATAAACGACATAATTAAATGTTAAAAGATCTGCGAGATTAGATGCAACAGAAAATCCCGACTTACAACATTCCGAAAATTGCCAAGAAGTACCAAAGCTTTAAAAAGTCAGACGCTGCACAGCGAAACCCAAAGCAGTGTATTATTACCCACAGTAGTGGTTTCCACCGAACACTGATGAGAACTGTTTAAACTTAGGGCCTTAATAGACCAAGGATCTCAACGATCATTAAAGAGTCTAGGGCACAAAATAGGCTTCACCTGCCAAAAAAACTAGCCAATTTTGAACTTACGGGAATGGGCGGAAGAGTACTACAAAACTAAAACAAAATCTGCCCCATTACCCATATTTCCCCACAATCGGATAAGCGCATTCAAGCAGAAGCCATTGTCCTACTAACAAACATGCTTCCAAGCTATCATTAAAATAGTAAGCGTTGAAAAAAGGTTCCACACTTTAAGTTGGCAGACCCCAACTGCAGCTCTCCCGCCCAAATAGACATTCTATTAGGCACCGATCTCATAACGCAAATTGTACTCGAAGGTGTTGAGGAAATTACAAAAACACTTCTGGCGCAAAATACCATTTTCGGATGGGTCCTAAGTGGGCTAGTTGTGGAAACAGTCACAACCCCAAACGAGCACCTCCATACACAACTGAAGAAGTTTTGGGAGTTAGAAAAACCCCACCTCATATCAGTCACAACCAAAGAAGAACGATATTGTAAGGATTTTTACAAACACACAACTACGTGTGTTTAAGTATGGAAAAAAACCTACTTAAAAAAGGCGAGCTAAAACCAGAATACGATAAGGATTTAATAGAATACCTCCATTTAAACCACATGGACGAAGTCCGCCCTGGCGAAAAAATTATTAAAGGTAAATACTATTCATTTTACCTGGCATATCATGCAGCTATAAAGCCAAACAAAAAAACTACAAAGGTAAGAGTTGTCTTTAATGCATCAAAATTGTCAAGTTCGGTGAATTTCCTAAATTTTATTTACGGGACCCAGGCTTCAGCCAGATTTAATGCTCCTCATATTAAACTGGCGTATGTACAAATACGTTTTCAATGGGAATGTCGAAAAAATGTATCGACAAATCTTCTTCTTCTTGATTGGCGCTATCGCATTATAGCCGAGTTAACAACAGCGCGCCAGTCGTTTCTTCTTTTCGCTACGTGGCGCCAATTAGATATTCCAAGTGAAGCCAGGTCCTTCTCCACT
>NW_017537322.1:62391-63819 GCF_001853355.1 Bactrocera latifrons
AATCTTTCACACAATACGCTCGATAGAACCTTATATGCGATATTGAGGAGGCTTATCCCACGGTAGTTGGCGCAGATTGTGGGGTCTCCTTTTTTGAAGATTCGTCCGACCATATTTTACAAAGAAGCTGATGCATGCTCCTTATCAGTTCTTCGCGGGTAATTGCTATTCGAACTTCTTTCTGGTCGGGTAATGAAACGTCTGCTCCATCGTCGTCGATTAGGGCATCGGGTTCGCCTTCTCCTGGCGTTGTGCATTCACTGCCATTCAGCAGGCTGGAGAAGTGTTCCCCCCATAATTTAAGTATGCTCTGGGCATCGGTAACTAGATCACCTTTGGCGGTTCTACAAGAGTATGCTCCGGCCTTGAAACCTTCTGTAAGCCGCCTCATTTTTCCGTAGAATTTTCGAGCATTACTTCTTCTCTTCTACTCACGCATTTCGGCCTCTTTCTTTTTCTGTCTGTAAATGCGTCTCGCTTCCCTCTTCAACTCTCAGTATCTATCCCATCCCGCACGTGTTGTGGTCGATCGTAACGTTGCGAGRTAGGCAGCCTGTTTTCTCTCCGACACGGCACTCCTCATCGTACCAGCTGTTTTTTTGTACTTTCCGAAAACCAATGGTTTCGGTTGCGGCTGTACGTAAAGAGTTTGAAATGCCGTCCCACAGTTCCCTTATACCGAGTTGTTGATGAGTGCTCTCAGAGAGCAGGAGTGCAAGCCGAGTAGAAAATCGTTCGGCTGTCTGTTGTGGTTGCAGCTTCACGACGTCGAACCTTCCTTGTGTTTGATGGCGTGCGTTTTTTTCTGCACAGAGGCGCGTGCGAATCTTGGCTGCAACAAGATAGTGGTCCGATTCGATGTTAGGACCTCGCAGTACACGCAYATCTAAAACACTGGAGACGTGTCTTCCGTCTATCACAACATGATCGATYTGGTTGGTGGTTTTTCGATCCGGAGACAGCCAAGTAGCTTGCTGAATCTTCTTATGCTGGAATTTAGTACTACAGATAACCATATTTCGGGCCCCGGCGAAGTCAATCAGCCTCAACCCATTTTTGGATGTTTCCTCGTGGAGGCTGAATTTACCTACCGTAGTGCCAAAGATACCTTCTTTGCCTACCCTGGCGTACAAGCACTCATAAAAGGCATCTTTGGTCACATCGTCCTTCTCTTCCGTCGGGGCGTGGGCGCAAATCAGCGATATGTTGAAGAACCTCGCTTTGATTCGGATTGTGGTTAGACGTTCATTCACCGGGGTGAAAAATAGGAGTCGGCGACGGAGTCTCTCTCTCACCAAGAATCCCACACCAAACTTGCGCTCCTTTATATGGCCACTGTAGTTAATGCCACAAGGACCTACTCGTCTCTGTCCTTGTCCCTTCCATCGCATTTCTTGGACGGCGGTGATGTCAGCCTTTATTTTTACG
>NW_017537322.1:64034-66851 GCF_001853355.1 Bactrocera latifrons
ACCCTATGCAGGGAATGTTTCGCCTTCTCACTTTAGCTCGCCTTCAAACGGATGCTCTTAGGCTAACCAGAGGATACTTGGTCAAGGACCAGAAGTCGTGAGCTGCTGGAGTCATATGTAAAGGAATCGTTTCTGGCCACTAACAAGTGAATGGCGATCAGAAAACTTTCTTCACTTGCGTAAACTTCTACACATGACTCCATCCTCCATTGACAAATAGTCGTACATAAAGATGGTCAAGATTTTCAGTGAATTATTTTCCGAAAATCTCCCAATAGTCCACTACGTGACTTTCATTAAAAAACAGTTGGCGTAAACTGTGCCCCATACATAGCCATTCGTCCACTCCACGAACTGGCAGAAGACACAAGGTCAAAATTTCCTCTGGCAACACAAGTGTTGAAAACACAAACGTATGCAGACGACATTCTGTCCGGAAACACAACACACAAGTGACACAAGCACTCAATACAGTAGGATTTCCGTTAAAAAAGATAACGGCGAACCACCCTAATATTTTAAAGGACATACCCAAAAAATACTGTGGACACTAATTTCCTTAAATTCGAAAAGGAAAGTACACCGAAAACTTTGGGGATAAGATGGAATGCGAACCAATTTTCATACACTAATGAGTCAATATCCGCACTATCAGCTATAACAAAGAGTCAAATTTTATCCTCGGTGGCAAACCTTTTTGATCCCGCGGGATGGCTTTTTTACGACAAAAGCGGTACACCTCGAGCTATATACTACTCTGACAAAAGAGACTTTCTCGCGCCATTTGCTCGATTCGTCGGACATCGCGGTTTTTCGTCCAAACTTATGGGCGACAATGGGAAAACTTTTATCGGCGCTCAAAGGGCCACAGAAAAATAGTTTGTGGACTTTATTAAAAAGATCTCATCTGAGATTGAACAAAAGTACGCTCCCCAAGGCATTAACTGGCAATTCATCCCCCCAAGAGCTCCTCATATGGGTGGTTTGTAGGTATTAGCTGTAAAAAGCTTCAAATTACAAATGTAATTACTCAAAGGAGAACCCACTCCGGCCACACCTGACCCAGGCGTGGAGTCGGTATCCTCATTAAATCGATGGGAGAGAATTAAAATTCTCCATCATAATTTCACCCGCAGATGGAAAGAAGACGGAAAGCATCAGAAAATGCGCCAAAGCTTGCAGATTGTGTACTTATTAACGGTGATTGTCTCCCACCTACATTGAATTGCCCTTACAGATGAAACGGGTGTTTTATTTAAGGAAGTGGAGTGGTATGTGTCACCAATATAAAAGTGAAGTGCGCACCCACTCAAACATAAATGAGCCCCCTGGAATAAATTTACGTAGCGGGATTTCGAATCCTATAATATATCATAGCAGCGGGAGTTCCACTCCGATGATCAGCGCTTCGACAAACACAGGTAATGATGCTGAGACTGACTGAATCATCCCTTACAAATTTTTATTGTTCTTTCAATGAATAAAATGTATTTTAAAAAAAATAAAATAAAAAAGTTATATTGGTTGTCAAATAGTACCCTTCCGCCTTTTTTGCTGTTTATTCAATGCTTTATAAAAAGTGTTTCAGTCAACCGGCTTTAGTTCAAATATGCGGCAACTTCAGCGGAAGAACTGGTACAGCAACTTTTCACCAGCCTATTTTGAGTTAAACTTTACACCAATAAGGGCGTTCGCCATGGACAGGAACATACCGTAATCACCTGGCCCTATATCCG
Source organism: Bactrocera latifrons (assembly GCF_001853355.1). Lineage (NCBI taxonomy): Eukaryota > Metazoa > Arthropoda > Insecta > Diptera > Tephritidae > Bactrocera > Bactrocera latifrons. The sequence goes on from NW_017537322.1 coordinate 65,771, forward strand.
GGCTATATGTTGGATGCGATAAAACCTCCCATCAGAACTCCCGTAGTTCTGACGAGTCAYCAATAAGGGCGTTCGCCATGGACAGGAACATACCGTAATCACCTGGCCCTATATCCGGGCTATATGGTGGATGCGATAAAACCTCCCATCAGAACTCCCGTAGTTCTGACGAGTCATCAATGAAGTATGTGGTCTGGCGTTGTCCTGGTGGAACACTACTCCCTTCCTGTTGGTCAATTCTGGACGCTTCTGGACGATTTCCTGCTTCAAGCGCTCCAGTTGTTCGCAGTAAATAGTATAATTAAGCCTCTGGTCATATGGTAGCAGGTCATAGTGCATGATTCCCTTCCAATCCCACCAAACACAAAGCCAACCCTTCCTGGCTGTCAAAAAACAAAACGGCGGAAGGGAGATATTTGACAACCTAATGTATAGATATCGGAGTTAGGCAAAGTACGTTATATACAATCACCAATCACATGTAACATTCGAAAGTCCTGATATTAGTTATATGGGTTGCAAGCCAAGTTTTCGCCCAATTTAATTTATTTTAGGCAAAAAGGTTATAAGTAAAATACGTTTTTTAATTTTTATTGAGATAATTCAAATACATGTTGGCTGATATATACAGCATAAAGTCACCAGGAAGTTTGATAATCATTATATTAATTATATCTTATAAATTTGCCGATATGTTTTTTACTAAAAGTCAACTATAGACACTGAGGTTCACATATTCGGTACCTAGGGGCTCGAACAGTTATGCTTGGATTTGAATAATTTATGGTGTTAATAGGGCAGACTTTCAAGGAATTGTTAAAATAGAATTTTATCCCGTTATATTAATAACTACGGAATTATTTACAATCGGAATTTAAAATTGTGTTACATAGAAAATAGGCGGGGCTGTGTTCGACTTCGCCCAATTTTGAGTTGAACTCCGCCCATAAAAATGCTATGTACCTAATTTAATCGAAATCGGTAGATCGATTCCCGTTATATGGGGAGTGACCGAGGTTATCTTTCGACTTCATCCATTCTCACATTGTCGGAATGAGATTTTTCATTTCCTTTTAGTAAA
>NW_017537322.1:68606-73263 GCF_001853355.1 Bactrocera latifrons
CTGGCACAGTATATTGAGTGCACTAAAAGACTTCTCCGTGCCTCTTTACCTTTACAACATAATAGTAAGCTATTTCGAGGAAAGAAATTTGATCTACAACACATGCGAATATATATGCTATAAAAAATATATAGTCTCTGGTGGAGTACCCCAAGGATCTGTACTATGCCGCTAATATGGAACGTCATGTACGATGGAGTACTACGACTGAAAGTAAAAGAAAACGTTCATATTATTGGGTTCGCAGACAATATCGCTGTTGCATTTATAATAAAACACATACATGATATAGTTACGATAATCAACAAAACAATAGCGTTAATAAGCGATTGGCTCGAAACAAAGGGACAGAACTTAGCGGAGAGCAAGACCGAAGCGGTACTCATTACTGGAAGAAAATTCCGCGAAGTTTCCACATTCAATACAAAGAGTGTAAGCATCACGACACAACCGGCAATTAAATACTTGGGAATTATTATTGATCCAAGGATGTCCTTTAAAGAACAGCTAGCGTACACATGCGAAAAAGCCACAAAAGTGTGCAGAGCTTTGACCCGGTTAATGCTCAATACCCATGGGCAAAAGCAAAATAGAAGACGACTAGTAGCTGGTGTACTAAAGTCAGTCGCTCTGTTCGGCGTCCAGATATGGAGAATAACCCTAGAAGTAAAATCATATAGCCGTGTCCTTTTTTCGATATTTGCCACTTGTGTGCTAAGAGTGATTATTGCGATACCGTCGAAAATGTGGAACACACATTTTTTTATTGCCAAAAATATAATATAATCATGAGAGGCAACACCTAAAAAATGCTTTCGGTGTAGACCCAACTACCCATAACTTGGTAAGCCAAATGGTCGATTCGGTAGAGAATTGGAAAGCTGCTTGCGAAGTTGCATAATTAAACGATATTTGCGATGAACTACTAGGAGAAAACCACCTCCTCTTAAACAGGCAGTTTTTTCATGATCTCTGTCCTTACGGAAGACATAATAGATTTAAGTCAAAATATTCACTACCAAAGTAACTATAATTCAACCAAGGCTCAACAATAACGATAATGTCGAAATCCAAATGTAAAGAAAAGTTGGAAATAATATTTGATTTACACCTACATAGTTCCCGGTAAATTTTGGTAGTACTCTTTAAGACAGGAGTCAGTTGAAGAAGGTGCAGAAAACCCATGAATAAAATCGTGAATAACAGGCGCATCAACTAATCTGCAGCGCTGTTTTCCCCTCCCTTTGGAAAAAACTTAAAGGAAGGCAACTTAGTGCCAGAAGTCCACACTGAAGAGGAGAAAACAGCATTAAAAAAAGATAGGGACACACCTAACTCAAAGTTTATCTTCTTAAGATTAGTATCTTTTTCAACTAATTTATAATATTAAAGATGCTCACTATTAACATTAGCATGTTTAACAACAAAAGATATAATATCTTCCTCAGGAACTGAATTTTTAAAGGCAGATAGGTGAATCCATTTCTTGTGTATGACGACATCAAGATCACTGTTGGCATTAACACCAACAACAGTTGAAGTAGCTAGGAATTTTTTGTTCCTAGTGCTCACTTTTAGCTTCGAATTTCAATTAGCAGTAATTGAAATAGAAGAATACAGATTAACAGAGTCATCAAGGGCGAATGATTGAACAGCATTGACAGCGGCAGAAAGTTGATCAGGAGGCCTATTCTGTAACTCGATTCGAAACAAAATTTACTCGAATTCGGATTTTTTATATTCCGTAACTCCATTTTCGGATTTTCAAGCCAATTTTCGAATAAAATATTCGTTAGCTTTTGAGTTGAAGAAAGCAAAAACGAAAATTGTACGTATTTATTCTGGCACAGGGTGGTACAACTTTCGAAAAATTATAAAGTAGATCCGATTTTCGAATAGAATACATTTACGAATCAAGATACAGAATAGGGCCCATGCTTTGCAACAACTGTTGGATTAATTTTGGCTTTCGAATGAGTGTTGATATTCCTAGCAATAGCATCAGCATATGTATTGGCATAATTAGCAGCATTGAGAGCAGCGGCAATGTTAGACGGAGCTGTATTTGTACCATTATCAGCACCAATAGAGAGAGTAGAGCAAGCAGCAGACAGAGAGACAGAGATTGCTTTCGGTGTAGCTGGAGCGAGATAATCCTTACCCAAGTTATATGTAAGAGCAGAAAAAACAACGTTAGATGGCGGAGCATTTGTACCCACAATAGTCGTAGAACTGAGAATGGAGCTAGCAGTAGCTGCAGAGAATGCTTTCGGTATAGCGGGAAAGAGATAATTCACACTCACATTATCAGCAGAAACAGCAGCGTTAGACGGAGAAGCGATTTTAGAAGTATTTGTACCAAAAGCAGTCGCAGCTGTTAGAATGGGGTAGGCAGCAGGGAGAGCATTCGAGGCTGGTGCAGAGAACTTGCCGTTATCGGACAATTTACTTTTCACAATGCAGATCTCTGATTTAAGTTCGTTAAGCTTAACGATTATTGTTGTACTAATGTGATTTCCTTCGCTTGTTCACTTCTCAGTGAACTCACTTCCAAAACCAAAGAGTTATGCCCTATATTTACCTTATTAGGATTAATAGGCTCGCGCTTTATCGTTCAGTCGTTGTCGAGCCAGCAACGAATTAACATCACGCAAGACTATAGCGCAAAACCAAATATGCAATGTGAGAAATATTTTATGATTCTAAATGCCGTTGGTGCCAAGCAATGCCTTTTATGTTCAAAGTGTTTTAAAGATAATAGGGAATATATCCTTAAAAGGCATTTTGTTAATTTTCATTATAAAGAATAAATTTTTTTTTTTCAAAAAATATCTGATTGGTTACGTAAAAACGAATACTTAGATTAAAGTGAACGTATTAACGAAAACCTAAAAACACAGTTATCAAGTTCCATTAGTTTGGAGATTGTTAGGCAGGGTAGGCCGTTTTCCGATGGAGTCTTTATTAAAAAAATGTAATTTATTTGATAATTTTGCTTATTAAATTTTCTTAGTGTTAATTCCAATTTCTCACTGGTCTACTTTTTTTTCGTGATCACCAACACAGTGACAGATCCTCTCATGCCGACCACTGACTTACTACCGTGTTTGAGTGATCAGCATTTTGCTGTTGAAAATTTACAATATGAAAGCACTGAGCATTGCGCACTGATGGCGATGCCGGCGGCGAACGAATGGAATTTCTTCGAACTTTCACGCACACGTCATTAATTTAGAATAAATAATAATAGAACGCGGAGCAGAGAAAAAACATGTCTGTTCACAATGACGCTTTGTCGGTCCTTCGACACATTGATTCTTTGACAATACGTGAGATTTGGCCATTGGTTGTCCGGGACAACACAGATTTTCATGAAACAATGAGTGTACGTATTTATATACAACGTTTTGTTAGACTAATTTACAAATATTATGCAATTTTTTTTTTTAATTTGCTAACGTGCACAAATAATTACATATGTTTATATGTGCGACAACTTGGTCTTTTGAGATATTATGAAAATTTTTAATTTAACTTTAATGCCCAAAACATATAAATATTGAATTAATAATATAAACCCTACTTTACTATAGATTTCAACAGATTTTATGCAATTAAACATGAAATATGTTAATTTGCATGTACATACTTTGTACATCTGTAATTTGATATCAATTATATGTATAGAGAATATCTATAAACTATATCAACTTGTATAGTCGTTTGCGCATTGTAAAAACGCGAATATATAATATAAGCGTACATTTCGAAACATTGAATTAGCATAGTTTTTCTAATTTAACACTAAAAATATTCAATTCTACTATTTTCGAGTACCTTGATCCTAAATTTTGGTGAAATCCAGTAATAATTTTTTTGATGAAATCCTCCAATGCATGGAATCACGTGTACGCAAGTGAGGATGGTTCTTTGAGTGCCAGTCACTTGGCAATGACGAGAAACGATTCATTTACATATTTACATATAACTCAAGTAGCTCACGACATCCGGTCTTGAGCTAAAGTGAGAAGGCGGGAGGGTTCTTCAGGGTAGAGTCTTGGGTTAGGGACCTCCTACCTAAAAAAACGCCACCAATGAAAAGCACACAACAGCTTCGGACGAAAGTCCTCCCCAGGAAAAAATCTAGCTTTATAAGATATTCATTAGTCGCATCCTGCTATATGATGCAGAGACATGGACGATGACCACATCTGATGAGTCAAGTTTACAAGCCCTACAACGGCGAATATCGCAGTCGATGGAATGATGAGCTGTATGATGTACAATATATTATGACATTGATGGCATGTCGTCCGAATGAACGCAAGCACTCCTGTTTGAAAGGGGGAAGCAGAGGAAGACCTCCTCTCCGGACATCCAGAGAAATGAAGAACGACTGTCGCGCTGTTGTAAGCTCGACGTTAACCGTATAAGTGGTGTCTACGTCAATAAAGAAGAACAGTTGCCGACAGTTTGAACTACTAAAAGCGCAATAATTCCATAACTAAATTCGTCAGAGGCGTTCAATCTTACCTCGGAGATGATAGGAGAAGGCTTTAAGGATCCGGGTTGAAATTGTACCATGGGCGTGGCACCGACCTCTTTATGTAAAATCTCAAGATCGCGGAATCTCTCCAACTGATTTTCATCCAAATTC
>NW_017537322.1:74783-76595 GCF_001853355.1 Bactrocera latifrons
AAATCTACAACATATTTTTCTCTTATTTTGTAAATTGGCGGTGTATTTTGAACGGCATTTTGTTAGAAATATGATCGTTCTTACACAGTTCACATTCATTTATTATTTTGGTGATTTCCTTAAGATAATTGGGGTAATAATACTGTAATTTAAAACATTTTGCAACCTTCTGTATACCTTGATGAAGTCCACTTAAATGGATTTCAAGTACTTTACTTTTAAAATTTGCAAAATCTGTAATGTTCTCTAATTCTTTTGTACACCGATAAATCTTGTTGCGACTTGTTGTTATTAGTGTCTTATAAACGTTTTGAAATTGTATAAAATCAGTATCATTGGGCATAAAAATTGTTGTATTATTTTTTAATAAATGGGTTTTAACTATATCCTTAATATAATCTGTAGTTAATTCTTTGTATGTAATTACAATTAGGTTATTAAAAAACTTTCGTTATTGTAGTTGAATCTTTACCATCTCTTATTAATTTAATTTGATTTTTGAATACATTTAATGGTCGCTCTGTTATCTTAATAAAACTTTCGGAATCTTCATCGGCAGAATGAGCAGTGTCTCTGTTAGATTCAGATTCTTCATGAAAAAAGCATTCCRTAATTTTAATACGAGAAAGAGCGTCTGCTACACGATTTTCTTTACTTTTACGTCAAAGTCATACTCATCAAGCCGAATTTTCCATCTTTGTAACTTGGAGTTTGGTTCCCCTAAGTTGTGGAGCCATTGCAATGGTCTATGATCACTATTTATTAAAAATTTCCTGCCGTATAAATATGGTCTAAAATATTTGGTAGCCCAAACCATGGCTAAAAGCTCTTTCTMAGTAGTTGAGTAGTGCAGSTCATGTTCATTGAGTGTGCGACTAGCAAAACAAATTGGATGTCCCTGTTGACTTAACACTGCCCCTACCGCCACATTTRACGCATCAGTATTAACGACTAAATATTTTTTCATAATTTGGATGTTCCAGAATTGGATCATTAGTAATTAAAATTTTTATAGTCTTTATAGCTTCCACGAATTTCTCATCTGAACTATTTATTTTATTGTCTTTTTTAAGACAGTTAGTCAAAGGTTTAGTTATTTCAGAAAGGTTTTGAATAAATTTACGATAAAATCCCATAATCCCGCCAAGCCAAGAAATTGTTTTATTTCTTTCTCCGTTTTAGGAACGCGATAATTTAAAATTGCTTTGATTTTATTAGGGTTAGGCTTAATACCTTCTGGCGTTATGATATGACCAAGAAATTCGGTTTCTCTTTTGAAAAGCTCGCTTTTATCCATCTGAATTTTCAGATTTGCTCCGTTTAATTAACGAAAAACTCTGTCTAGAGATCCTATGTGTTCTCGTAATGACGTATTGAATACTACAATGTCGTCTAAGTAAACCATACAATCTCTCCCTATTAAACCATCTAGAACCGTATTCATCAGTCTCTGGAAGGTGGCTGGTGCATTTTTAAGCCCAAATGGCTTTCTTAAAAATTCAAGCTGTCCGCTCTGAGTAGAGAAAGCTGTTTTTTTCCTATCTGCCGGATCCATTTCTCTTTGATGGAAGCCATGTGCTGAGTCTATTGTTGAAAAATACATACACCTACCTAGTTTTTCCAGAATTTCATCCATGTTTGGAATGGGATAGCTATCATCGATAGTAATACTATTAAACTTGCGAAAATCGACAACAATCCTCCACTTCTTTTTACCTGAAGCATCTGACTTCTTTGGTACCACCCAAATTGGTGCTGAATATGGGGAATCACTATGAGAAATGATTTGATTTTCAAGCATTTCTTTTATTT
>NW_017537322.1:78820-80293 GCF_001853355.1 Bactrocera latifrons
GAGTATCTAGGCAATGAGGAACGCCGACTATATTGCACAATTACGCAGTTAAAATTTGGTGTTCCGTAATGCAGAGAGAATTCGGGACAGTTCTGCCCGTTCCAATAGACGACAAAACCGGCTTCACAGAGCAGGGACGCAACAACGTGGAACATTTAATCAGGCGTTTAAATCCGGAGAATAGAGCGGAGGAGCAGGAACGCAACACCACCGAACATTTAAATAGGCGTTTAAATCCGGAGTATGGAGCAGAGGAACAGGAACGCAACACCGCGGAACATTTAAATAGGCGTTTAAATCCGGAGTACAGAGCAGCGGAGTAGGAGCGCGACACAATAGGACATTTAATCAGGCGCTTGAATCCGGAATATAGAGCTCAGGAGCAGGAGCGCGACACAATGTAACGTTCTGTACGACGCCAGAATCCAATAAACAGAGAAGAAGAAAGGCAACGAGATGCAGCATTGAGGAGAAGTCGTCGAGGAGATCGTGAACAAATTTTAAATTCTTCTCAAAGAAGAGTGACACTCCAGCAAACCAGGCAACAACTTGCAAACGAGCAGGAATCAACGCAAATCGTCAGTTAGGGAGCGAAACGCAAGCCAGGAGGAATATCAGAAGACGTCGTGAACTTTCTCCTGATGCACTGCTAGAAGAACAAGCACGTCAACGTCGAGCTGTCAACATCTTTCATATGTACGCATTGTTAATAAAAAAGAGCGTATTGAAATATGCGATTGGCACTTGGTTCCCTCACCAAAAAAACATCCGACCTCATTAAAGTTCACGCATTTGGAAGATGCTAGAAAAGTTTCTTACTTGTCATCGAAGTTTCCATCTTCGGACCAAAAATATAATTTTTGCAGCACCTGCTATCGGATCGTCAAAAAAGGTAAAATACCAAATATCTGCCTCTCAGAAGGATTAGAGTTTCCAGATATTCCGGAACGTCTTCAAGACTTAACGTGTCTGGAGGAAAGGCTAATATCCCCGAGAATTCCATTTATGAGCATCATATCTTTAGGATAGGAGCAGTAGTAAATATTTCGATTTCTGTTGTAGAGACAGTTACCTTGCTACCACGAAGCTTTGACAACAGCCATATTCTTCAAGTGCACCTGAAACGTCGCTTAGAGTATCAGCAAAATTTTATGACGAAGACAGTGCGAGCAGCAAAAATATTGCAAGCACTGAATTATCTGTTGGGCACGGAGCTCTACGTCAAGCACAACATTCAAATGTCAAGTGATTGGCTGACAAATGTAGGAAACGAGGAAACTGTGCCATTTATTGCGGATCCTGCAGATGAGGCAGCAGTGATCCGTCAGTTGGGATTGCCAACATTTTTTATAACAATGTCAGCTGCAGAGACAAAATGGCCGGAGCTGTTGGTCATATTAAAGAAAGTAGTAGATAAAGTAGACATTTCGGAAGAAGAGGCCACTGCCTTATCGAGTTCTGAAAAGGCGAGAC
>NW_017537322.1:80903-82167 GCF_001853355.1 Bactrocera latifrons
GGATGCTTAAGCCCAGACGTGAATTGGATGCTTTACAGGAGAATTCTACGGACATAAATGTATCGAGTGTACTGGATCACTACTCTCAAAGGCCCGATCAATTGGAAGAACTATGCTTAGCAGACTTTGCAGCATGGTTCAGATTTTGCAAAACAAGTAGGAATATTTCTTTTAATAATAAAGGCTACAATGAAGTAGAAAGCGAGGATGACACGACAGCTGCACCTCCAATGGCATTAAAAGATGGATCAGGATTTTTAAGGAAAAGGAAGCAAGCACTTATTCTACGCTGGAAACGTTTTAGCGTTGAAAATTCAAGAGCTGATTTCTTCAGAGAAACTGCCATGATGCTTTACCCATGGAGAAATGAGGAGGCCGAGCTCTTAAGTAATGATGTCGAGAGTGTTTGCAACGCACGCAAGGAGCAAATTGAACAGAATAAGCTCAAATATGACAAATTTTTATCCAATGAGCTTGAACGGGTTCTGGAAAACCTGTATGTTTCAGCGGAAGAAATAGCTGATGAGAGACCTGCCTCTCAACTTTTGGATCCCGAATTCAGAGCTCTCGCTGTACCAGAGCAAGTAGGAGTTTTTCATGAGGACAACACTAATGTGGAAGAGATGGTTCGATTAATTAAACTACCACCTCTAATATTAGAAGGGTATTTACTGGCAATGGTACAATTTCTTAACAACAAGCAGAGGGAATATTTTGCTCACGTAATGGACAATATAAGTAAGAAGAACATCTTCTACGAATATGTCGGAGATGGTGCTGGAGTGGGCAAAACCCGGCTTATAACGACTATATATCAGTCGTTGAATTGTGCGCTAACAGTGTACCAAGAACTAACCCCGAAACAGCCAAGGTGTTATTCTGCGCACCCACTGGCAAAGCAGCATTTGGAATTGGAGGTCTAACACTTCATTCCGTTTTTTCACTCCCCGTCAACCAGTCCTCCGCCCATCTTCGGCCCCTCAATTGTGACACATTGAACACTATTTATGCTAATCTCATAGATATTAGACTTCTAATAATTGATGAAATTTCAATGGTTGGAGCAAGGATGTTTGCGTATTTAGATTGTAGGCTAAAGCAAATTTTTAGGAGCAGTGCTTACTTTGGAGACATTCCAATTATCGCGTTTGGTGACTTAAAACAGTTGCCACCAGTAGGAGATCGATGGATATTTGCGCCGAATATCAATGATAATTACAGTGCAATTACAGGAACTCCGCTTTGGGATCAATTTCGATACTTC
>NW_017537322.1:82737-84037 GCF_001853355.1 Bactrocera latifrons
GATGGATTAGTAAATGGTGCTACAGGGGAACTAATGCAGGTGGATAGCGAATCGTCTGGACCTGAAAGCACAGTGGTGCGACTATGGATTGGACTATGGATGAAATTCGCAGAACCAAGAGTTGGAAGCTTTGCACGTTCCAAACAGCCGCATAGTCGCAATGCAGATTGGACACCAATCATGAGCGGGGTTCGATCATTCCAATACAAGCGAAATGAAAAAATAATTATAGAACGTAGACAGTTCCCTGTCATTCCAGCCGAAGCTATCACGATACATAAAAGCCAAGGTGGAACATACGCTCAAGTTGCGGTTCATCTAGAGGGTAGAATTAGCAGGTCAGCTTTATATGTGGGATGTAGCAGAGCCACAAATGCCAATGGATTATATATAATCGGAAAATTTTCTCCTCCGAACCCATTTGGACAGCAGGATCCCATTAAAACTCAACTTAATAAATTGAGGACAGAAGGTGCGTTGACGACATGCTACAGATKTTTAGCCGAAAAATCGGAACAACGCCTGGATATTTATTACCAAAATGTGAGGAGTCTATTCAAGCATATTGTGGATATCACATCAGGTAAACTGATTTGTTCTGCTGATATTCTGTGCTTTGCTGAGACTTGGGATTTATCTCAAGAAGAATTTCCAATACAGGGCTATAATGTTATTGGACGCCTTGATGGAGAAACAAGGTCATTTCGACGACGCCCGGCCAACGGGCTTATAATATACTCAAAACAAGATAGGTGCCCAGATCTATCAGAAGGATCATTCTCAAGVAACGTCACAGGTTCAGCAAACGTTTACCAACTATTAAACGTAAATAATTCGACAGTTTCTTTATCACTTGTGTACATGAATCCCAGGTATAGACTGCAACAATTAGACAATTTTAGAGAGGAAGTGATAAATAATATCCATCAGATAAATGAGGAGTTTAATGGATCATCAGTAGTCCTTGGATACTTTAACATATGTCCACTCACAGCAACTGACGATTTAGAGGGTCGCTTACAACAGTTGGGATTTCAGTCTACATTGGACAACGCCGCCACAACAAAACAGCAAACAGCAATAGATTGGGTATGGACAAACATGGATCCAGCAATGACCTCATGTATCACATATCAAACACAATATAGTGATCATGACGGAAAACCTTTAGAAAATAGATATGTTATATACATACGTAGATATACATACTATATATTAGATTCAATATTATTATAACTTAGTATGATAATATTAGGTGTAAGTCATAGAGTAATGTAATTTATAAATAAATATATATTAT
>NW_017537322.1:87982-94808 GCF_001853355.1 Bactrocera latifrons
TTAGCGAAAGAAATTTTTTTATTTTTTATTTTATTTAATTATTATTTTTTTTCCACGAGTTTGTCTCTTTTTTTGTTGGAACCGTTCTAACCTCCGGTTGTTTGCTTTTTCACCAAAGGTTTTTTTTTTTTTTAGTTACCGCGATACCGCGTCAGCGTGACCGATTTTGTATTATTTTATTTTATGTCTTTTTTTTTTGTTACCACTACTGCCGTCCGGTACGGCTTCGAACCATATTTACTTCGTKATAAACCGTGGAGATAAAACGCTATATGTTAGTTACTTCTTGATTTGTATACSAGAAAAATAAAGAATCAAATTAAATTTAAAATTGTGTAATATGAGATGTAGAGGAGGTTATAAATCGGTTTCGCACATTTACGCACTGTTTCATAGGAATGTCAGAAGAATTAAATGTATCGAATTTGGATGAAAATCAGTTGGAAAGATTCCGCGATCTTGAGATTTTACATAAAGAGGTCGGTGCCACGCCCATGGTACAATTTCAACCCGGATCCTTAAAGCCTTCTCCTATCATCTCCGAGGTAAGATTGAACGCCTCTGACGAATTTAGTTATGGAATTATTGCGCTTTTAGTAGTTCAAACTGTCGGCAACTGTTCTTCTTTATTGACGTAGACACCACTTATACGGTTAACGTCGAGCTTACAACAGCGCGACAGTCGTTCTTCATTTCTCTGGATGTCCGGAGAGGAGGTCTTCCTCTGCTTCCCCCTTTCAAACAGGAGTGCTTGCGTTCATTCGGACGACATGCCATCAATGTCATAATATATTGTACATCATACAGCTCATCATTCCATCGACTGCGATATTCGCCGTTGTAGGTCTTGTAAACTTGACTCATCAGATGTGGTCATCGTCCATGTCTCTGCATCATATAGCAGGACGCGAAAAATAAGAGTCTTATAAAGCTAGATTTTTGCCCGGAGAGGACTTTCATCCGAGGCTATTGTGTGCTTTTCATTGGTGGCGTTTTTTTACGTAGGAGGTCCCTAACCCAAGACTCTACCCTGAAGAACCCTCCCGCCTTCTCACTTTAGCCCAAGACCGGATGTCGTGAGCTACTTGTGTTATATGTAAATATGTAAAAACTAATAATAATTATAAAAATATTACTCGTATATATATAGTATATATGCATAAACGAGCGGACATAGATATATTCAATATATACTGGAAAAATACCCAATCGACATTGGGTACAAATTATATAACAATAAATATATATAACCAAAAAGGATTTTTGTAACATATAAAATTTGTACAAAAGTGTATTGTCACGTATGTACATACGCTAATTGCTTCAAAGTCCACAAGGACATATGCTCCGCGATACCCCTTGGATTTTGACTAACAAAATCAAGCAGGATTGGGTATAAAATGTATTCAAAGTCCACATTGGCATATTTCCGCAATACCCTCTGAGCTTTGATCAACAAAACAAGCAGGATTGTGCAAAAAACCAAAGCGTAATACATGCATATGTACAAAGTGCAGTGATCTGTAAAACGAGCGCTCATTAGCACATAATAAATAAAATATCCTATAGGTATACAACATCAAATGCAATCTATTATAAAAGGGATATACATAGAAAAATAAAATACATAAAATATTTCCGGTCATTAAAAAATAATTAAATCAAAGTTAAGCGATTAATTATTGATTTCATTTTAAAACTCTTATTAACGTAAAAGAGTTCTCGTCAAATGAAATAAGTACATATATGTAGGAAAATATTTTTGAAATCTCGGTTTACCAAAAAGCAAGTGATTTTATTGATTTTTTTGAAACTCTTACATACAGTCTTCTATTTAACATTTTTTATACGAAATTTTTTCTAAACATCTACAAGTCTAGTTTTCACTAAGACGTTTTAATTTATTCTATACATCTTTTAAATGAGCTCAGACTCAAAGGAATCCAAAACAACTCAGTTGCTATAAATTCCAAAAATGATTGCAGACGAAAAACATCCATGTACACCGGCAAAAGCTACACGCTCAAAGCAAGGTGCTACAAAACTAAACAGGGGTAAAGATATTCCTTATACAAAATTCATTGCTGAGAGCGACAGTTTGATACGATACTGCCCTCGATTTTCATCTGCACCGATTCAAGACAATCCTGAATCGGTATTAGAAATAAAAAAATGCAATTTAGACAATTTTTGGACGCGTCTCCAAGCTGCATATGACGCAATCGTAGAATCTGATGATTCAGATCTACCAGAAAACTTTAAATCATCGGCTAACATCAAGTATGAACACTGCCTTGACCAGTTCGAAGACACAAAGGCAATGATTTCTGATCAACTAAAGCTATTAAGAGCAATTGCACCTACTCCACAACCGAGAGTAGAGCTGCCACAAAGGCAAGCCCAAGAGGCAAATTCAGGCATTCGCCTTAAAGTGCCAGTATGGACACATATATGTTTCATGGTGGTTATGAACAGTGGCCGTCCTTCCGGGAAATGTTTACAGCTGTGTACATAAACCATCCTAAATTATCACAAGCGCAGAAACTGTATCATCTCAGATACAAAACCAAAGGTCAAGCAGGCGTTATAGTCAATCAGTTCGCGCTCAATGGCGAAAATTTCAATTTTGCTTATCTCTTAAAGCGCGTTACGAAAACGAGAGAATATTGGTCGACAAGCAAGTGACGATACTAATGAATTTACCAAAAATTCGGAAAGAAACCAGTGAAGAATTCATAAAGCTTCAATGTACGGTTTCAAATGGTTTGTCGGTTTTATCGACACAGAATATTCCCACAGATAGTTGGGACCCCATGCTAGAAAATATATGCACAGCTGAATTACAAGAAAAACCGTTACTTTTGTGTGAGCAATCGCTCTCATGGCGAAGAAAGTGCCCAACGTAGCAGCAAATGAAAAAACTTCTTACTACACAATATGAAATAGCAGAAAGGGTAGATAAAAAACTAGTCAGACCGAAAAACATTCAAGCCGACCTCAACAGAAGCTTCAATAGACCCCAAGCAAGTAGCCACAATAATTTAAATAGAAACTTTTTTAAAAATCAATCCTGGCTGTCAATCCCAGCTTGGGCACTGTTTGGAAAGAATCACCGGCCTGCGACCACGACCGTTTTCGCTTAATATTGTCGTATGTGATCTTTTTATCACCGCCAGTCACAATACGCTTCAAAAATGGGTCGAGTTCGTTCCGTTTCAGCAGCATATCACAGGCGTTGATTCGGTCCAAAAAGTTTTTTTGCGTCAGATCATACGGCCCCCAAACATCAAGCTTTTTTGAGTAGCCAACCTTCTGCTGATGGTTTAAAGTGGTTTGGTGACTAATTCTTATCTTCTGGACGATGTCACAAGATGCCGACACCTAAAACGATGTTTTCCATGATTTGGTCGGTATTCGTCATCACAGGTCTTCCATCGGCTGGCTTATGGTGTCGTTTTCATCCGCTCGGAATCGTCAAAACAATTCCTATACAGTTCGAAGCAATAGAGTACCATCCCCCAAACCGAATTTCGGCGTTAGTGAACTCCATGTTTACACGTCTATAACTGTTGGACGCAATATCCAAACTAATCATGCATAGCGTCGTTTTGTGTGCTATGTCAAGGCCTTTCCAAAGATGTATATTTTTTCCAGATACGAGCTCTGTAACGCTTTATACAATTCCAAAAAAAAAAGACGGAAGGGAGATATTTGACAACTAAATATAATATGATCATTTCATTTATTTGTGGCTGGCAATCGCATATTGAGCTTAATAGCTTCTCGCATTACTGTATCCCCTTTTTGTATGTTTGGTTTCACCATATTTGGGAGTTCATTGAATATTTTCAACGCTTGACGTGCTAATTTGACCGACTTCACAGGCCTTTACTTTAAACTGTTTGCCTTTACTTTAACTGTTTACGTCTATTAATATTCAATATGTGAAATTTTAATTAAATAAAATGAAACAATTTTTTCTAATAATATGCGCTAAATACACTGTTCTACAGTGGTTTTATTGCTCTAGATATAAGATCGATATTGGATATATTTGTGCTCCCAATTTATGACACAAGCAATGATTTTGTAATATTCTTATTCAGTTTTACAAAGATATTTTTAATTTACGTTATGAAGATCAGAAAAAATGAAACAAAATAACAGATACATGTATAATATTAATTTTGTTTTGAAAATTAGGGGTACGAGGAAATAAGCAGTTATACGTTTTCAGTTGCCATAATGAAAAGATACCCTGAACAGGGTMTATTAAGTTTGTTACGAACTTTGTAACACCCAGAAGGAAGGGTCGGAGACCCTATAAAGTAAAAATTCTTGCGGTATTTTTAATTTATTTTTTTATTTTTATTTTATAAGGGTTTGATGACTCATGCTCAGCTCTTGACCGATGCTACGGCTGCTACTATGTCGGTCTCTTTCGACCAATTCATCGATTTTATCGCAATTTTCGACGACAGCCCTTCCGGAGCGTTGCGCATCTTCGACCACCTCTACACCAGAACGAAAACGTTGAAACCATCGTTGTGCGGTGGAAATGGAAACTGTATCGGGTCCATAAACTGCACAAATTTTATTGTCGGCTTGAGATGCATTTTTGCCTTTATCGTAGTAGTACTGTAAAATATGCCGTATTTTCTCTTTATTTTGCTCCATGTTTGCGACGATATAACTCACGAACGACTTAAAAGAGACGACAATCAATTAGCGCGTGAAATGAGCTTTCCAAAAAGGTATAGCATGACCCGATGCGACGAATAAGACTAGAACTACGCGCTCTCAGTGCACACTAGCGAAAATACCGCAAGACTTTTTTGACAACCTAATATATAAAGGATCAGTATGTCGAGCTGAGTCAATTTAGCGATCCGTCTGTCTGTCCGTCTGTCTGTATGTATATATACGAACTAGTCCCTCAGCTTTTAAGATATCGTTTTGAAATTTTGCAAACGTCATTTGCTCTACAAGAATCTGCTCATTTTCGGAACTACCAATATGGGACCACCATAACATATAGCTGCCATACAAATTGAATGATCGGAATTAAGTTCTTGTATGGAAAACTTTCACATTTGACGTGGTATCTTTACGAAATTTGGCATGGATTACTGCTTAAGGTAACAGTATAATCTCCAAAAAAATTGTTCAGAACTAATTACTATAGCATATAGCCTTCAGACAAACTGAACACAAAGTTACTAACAGAAATGCACCTGTGAAGGGTATTTAGCTTCGGTGCAACCGAAGTTAACGTTTTTTCTTGTTCACATTAAGTTTTTATCATAGTGGAATCGCTCTCTGTCTCCCTTTCTCACTATAACTTCCCGATTTATATGTAAATGTATGCACATTGGTTGTGAATATAGTCTAACTTTATGCTCACATTTTCTTTTAAAATATTGAATTTGTCAGCAGTCGTATTTATAATAAGTTAAGAAGGATTAAGTAAGTAACTGAACATTTTATAGTTAAAAAAATCTTGTATTTTTAATTTATAGTTGAAATATCACAAATTTTGACCGACTTAATCGGTTTAAAAACAGCTGATATGTCGCAAATAAATGTATGTGGTAGGGTATGCTGCGAGCAGATTGCATTAACTTTTGACATTGCCAGGGTATACTTGAGAACATATTTACAAGTAAATAAATGTGATATATGAGTGTATACTAAATAATTCTTACGCCGGTTTCTGTGGCTATGGTATACAGAGCACAGAAGAGAATGGGAAATGGGGACCAGTATTTTTTTGCAAATGCTTCTCAGGTGTCACCATCAATTGAATAATTAAATGTTTTGAGTCAGGATACTTTACCGAGTTATCATATCGTAAAGACGAAAACGTTATTTCCCGCATAAGAATACGAAGGTTCCACATAATACGTCAGAGAAAAAACTCTGCTTTCTTTATTAGTAACAAAATATGTAATCTATATACTTTAAATACTTTTACTTATACAATAAACAATAGCAATACAGCGAAAATAATCTTCTTCTTCTTGATTGGCGTAGTCACCGCTTACGCGATTACAGCCGAGTTAACAACCGCGCGCCAGTCGTTTCTTCTTTTCGCTACGTGGCGCCAATTAGATATTCAAAGTGAAGCCAGGTGCTTCTCCACCTGGTCCTTCCAACGGAGTGAAGGTCTTCCTCTGCTTCCCCCGGTGAGTACTGCGTCGAATACTTTCAGAGCTGGAGTGTTTTCGTTCATCCGGACACCATGAACTAGCCAGCGTAGCCGCTGCCTTTTAATTCGCTGAATGCGATATTCGCCGTGGCCAACGCGCAAAGGACCATAACTCTTTCGCAGAACCTTTCTCTCGAAAACTATAGCAGGATGGGAATTATGAGTGACTTATAGAGTTTGGTTTTTGTTTGTCGAGAGAGGATTTTGCTTCTCAATTGCCTACTCAGTCCGAAGTAGCACCTGTCGGCAAGAGTTATCCTGCGTTGGATTTCTAGGCTGACATTGTTGGTGGTGTTTACGCTGGTTCCAAGATAGGCGAAATTATATACAACTTCGAAGCTATGACTGTCAACAGTGACGTGAGTGCCAAGTCGCGAGTGCGAAGACAGTTCGTTTGATGACAGGAGATATTGCGTCTTGCCCTCGTTCACTGAAAGACCCATTCTTTTTGCTTCCTTGTCCAGTCTGGAGAAAGCAGAATTAACGGCGCGGGTGTTGAGGCCGATAATATCCACATCATCGGTATACGCCAGCAGCTGTACACTCTTACAGAAGATGGTACCTTCTCTATTTAGTTCTGCAGCTCGAACTATTTTCTCCAGAAGCAGGTTGAAAAAG
>NW_017537322.1:95779-101198 GCF_001853355.1 Bactrocera latifrons
AATGGTTTCGGTTGCAGCTGTACGTAAGGAGTTTGAAATACCGTCCCACAGTTCTTTTATACCGAGTTGTTGACGAGTGCTCTCAGAGAGCAGGAGTACAAGCCGAGTAGAAAATCGTTCGGCTATCTGTTGTGATTGCAGCTTCTCGACGTCGAACCTTCCTTGCGTTTGATGGCGTGCGTTTTTAGCTGCACAGAGGCGCGTGCGAATCTTCGCTGCAACAAGATAGTGGTCCGAGTCGATGTTAGGACCACACAGTGCACTCACATATAAAACACTGGAGACGTGTCTTCTTTCTTTCACAATATGATCGATGTGGTTGGTAATTTTTCGATCCGGAGACAGCCAAATAGCTTGATGTATCTTCTTATGCTGGAATCTAGTACTACAGATAACTATATTTCGGGCCCGGCGAAGTCGATCAGCCTCAACCCATTTGGGGATATTTCCTCGTGGAGGCTGAATTTACCGACCGTAGTGCCAAAAATACCTTCTTTGCCCACCCTGTGTGTTAAAGTCGCCAAGCACGATTTTCACATCGTGCTTTCCAAGCACTCCTAAAAGGCATCTTTGGTCACATCGTCCTTCTCTTCCGTCGGGRCGTGGGCGCAAATCAGCGATATGTTGAAGAACCTCGCTTTGATGCGGATTGTGGCTAGACGTTCATTCACCGGAGTGAATGATAGTACTCGGCGACGGAGTCTCTCTCCCACCGCGAATGCCACACCAAACTTGCGCTCCTTTATATGGCCACTGTAATAAATGCTACAAGGACTTACTCGTCTCTGTCCTTGTCCCGTCCATCGCGATTCGTGGACGGCGGTGATGTCAGCCATTATTTTTTCGAGGACATTAACCAGCTGGGCAGGGGCACCTACCCAATTAAGCGACCGGATATTCCAGGTGCATGCCCTCAATTCGTAGTCCTTATTTCGTTTGCCATGGTCGTCTTCAAAAGTGGAGTCTCTCATCCGAGGCTGCTGTTTCGTTTTCATTGGGGTGGTTTTTTTACGTGGCGGGTCCCAAACCCAGCGCACAACCCTATGCAGGGAATGTTTCGCCTTCTCACTTTAGCTCGCCTTCAAACGGATGTTCKTAGGCTACCCAGAGGATACTTGATCAAGGACCGGAAGTCGTGAGCTGCTTGAGTCATATGTAAAAGAATCGTTTTTGGCCACTCCCAAGTGAATGGCGATCAGAGAACTTTCCTCACTTGGGTGAACTTCTACACGTGACTCCATCCTCCATTTATGATATAATGATTCAAATGTCTAAATAATCCAATGTTTTTCTTTAAAAGCCGATCACAATCCTAGTTTGGAAGTACTATGCTTGTGACTCATTTATTCAGTTTTTATCCCACAGTTAGTTAGTTATTACCGTTTTTTGCTCATTTTTATAGTATACTTAGGTTGTGATTTATATTCTGAGTTTCCATATCGCAACACAATTATCGCCAAATCAAGAGAAATAAGGTATGAAGAAATGTTCAAAATATTTCTTTTCAGATACCTTGGTTATTTTGTTTTTGCTGTTATAAGAAAAACACGCTCTCTCAATTTTATTAAGCTAGTTTCAAATATAACGTTCTGATCCTATTTAGCACACAGATATATTACTCTCAGGACATAATTCTCCTTGAATTTTAGTTCTAAATCCGATAAATTAATCCATATTTTCGGTCAAAAGTCAGCCAAAGATACTGGGGTCTAAATATTTGGTACCTAGGGGCTTCAACAGTCTATTTTTTGGGCTTAAACAATTTTTGACCATAAAGTGGCATACTCTAAAAGCATTATTCTTGCAAAATTTCATTTCGTTATAACAATTTGTACAATCGAAAGAAAGGATTAAGATGAAATTTAAAATTGCGTTATATGGGAAGTAGGTGTGGCTGTTCGTTTTCACTTATTTTTACACTATCCTCAGGAAAATTAATAGAATGACATATACCGAATTTGGTTGAATTCGGTCAAACAGGTCTCGAGATTTTGTTTTCACCTAAAATTGAGCAGTGCCATCCTTTAAAGCTCAGTCATACCATATCGGTGGTTAAATTTAATGTTTCTGATGTATTTAAATTGAGTAATTTTTAACAATATAACAAGCCGCGTATATTCGCCCAATTGGATACCAAGTACTTTTCGGAAAGCTCGTAGATGGAATAAGAACAACATCGCCAGCGTAAGCTGCCAATCGACAGCAATAAACAACCCCTCCCGGAGCTCCTCCAGTAGCATCTCTCTTCACTTACGCAGGCTCTATCGACTTCCTTCAATTCCTATACAACGCCCAGTCGTCTATAGAGCTACTTCTACGTTCATTGTTAAAAAGTCTTCTGCTCGAAGACATAATCTCCGATAGCTCTGCTGTTCGATGGGGTTCTCCTTTATCTTTCTGAGTTTACAGAGGACAGGAGCTTTCAAGAGTCTCTGTTGGAAGAGCTGTTCGAAGCTTCCTGCTATACAGATCTCAATTTGTATTCCGAAAATTTTTATAGGTTCTACCTGTGCTCAAAGCATCCAGGTCAAACCCTTTGCAACAATAATGCTTTCAAAATTTGTGACCAGGAAAGAATGATTGTCTAGAACAGCGACACAGCAGGGAACACCGGCCTGCTAGCAGGCAGAAAGATTGGGGAGATTTTCCATTGCAAACACAAATCGCACATCTTCTTCTTTATTGGTGTCGACACCGATTATAGCCTAGTTAACAACAGCGCACCAGTCGTGTATTCTTTTCGCTATGTAGCGCCAATTGGACATTCCAAGCAAAGCTAGGTCCTTCTCATACAGCTCATCGTTCCATCTAATGTGATATTCGCCGTGGCCAAAGCGTAAAAGACCATAAATCTTTCACAGAACGAGAGAGGACTTTGCTTATCAACTGTCTACTCAGTCCGAAGAAGCACCTGTTGGCAAGAGTTATCCTGCGTTGGATTTCTAGGCTGACATTGTTGGTGCTGTTTACACTGTTTCCAAGATAGACGAAATTATCTACGACCTCAAAGTTATGACTGTCAACAGTGACGTGAGACCCTTTGATTGATGACAGGAGATATTTCGCACATAAAATCAAAAAAATTGCACACCTGCATTTGTGTCTGAGTTTCCTCAGACGGTCTATCTAGAGTTGGCATCTGAGCCATTTGTAACGCTGACCCTTTCCTCAACAAATCAGTTTCCGCCTCGTCGTCATGCGGCAAGTAGGCCAACACTTCTGCGGTAGCTTCTTTCTGCCCAGCGGTAACGACAGCTTTTGTGCCGAAAGACAAGTTTCGTTCAGAGTGTAATGAGGACCATCCTCTCAAAGCCATACTTTATGGCCGCCTTTGCGGCACTTAGCGAGGGACTCCATGTTTAGGAGTATCAGCGCTTGCTCCTTTATATGGCTTTCCGGACCTCTCTAGCCGAATCACTCTCCAGTCGTGGGTGGGAAGATAAGGATTGCAAAACCGCAACCTCTCCTCGATTTCAACGGGGTGGAGGGTTCGACTGGTAGTTAGATGAGAGTTCGGGGCCATATCGGAAGATCCAATTTTGCCATCGCTTGTAGCCTTCCATTCCGTACTTCCCCAATCTGGCTGAGGCCGCCATGCAAAGGAATTGTGCATGCTATGGTGCCACCCAGCACTCTTTTCGATGTAAGAATTTGCCTCTCTAAGTCCCGCATAGGGTACCGTCCCTTTTCCCCTTAGTCGGTTCCGACCTTCTGCTCCCTTATTTAAATTTAGTGAAATATTGACCTTATTCATGGATTATTCCCTAAAGAAAATGTAGAAATTAAACTAAGTGATTCTTAGACTCATAATATTTCCAGTGATATATTGCTAAAAAGTATAATTATTCTTTTTCTAATACATACATATCTATCCTTGGCACCCAAGAACGTTTATTGAGTTCGTTACTGAGGATGTGTAATCAGACTAGCCCTAAAAGGTAAATAATCGAAAACATATAAACATATAAATTTATTCGGTAATACCGATGGCTACAGAAAAATATTACTGTAATTTTACTCGCTTTGAAAACTTGCTTCAAACGAATCGTAACAGCAACACGTCCGAAAGCCCCAAAAGAGACGAAATCGTATTATAAGCCGGTCCGCTATCCATAAAACGCTTCTGTTTCAAACTCGGACAAAAATAACGTTTATCGGTGTAAAAAAAATTTGTTAGAGGGTAAAACAACGTGTTGACATTGTTCAGCAGATATTGAACTCAGTCCCCTACGAAACAGATCTACTCGAGAGATGGGTTTATGGTCGTGACGTGGAAACCAAAGCTCAATCATCACCATTTGAACGAAAGAAGAGCGCCAAGTTATGTCGAATGAAAAGTTTTTCGCCCTGAATAGAAACCGTTTACTTTCGACAAGTTTTAAAAAAAATAATGGCGCTGACTATGAATGGAGTGGGCATAGACTTTGGTTCAAACCGCATAACCTCAATTTAAGGAATTCTAATCCTCTTGTTGACATTTTTTTATAAACTGTCATAAATAAGCTCCAGAGTAAGACTCACTACGATTATTTGGAACAACGAATCGTATTCGGTAAGAGCAATGTATACACCTCCCAACTCATTCAAGGTCAAAGAGGTCTTAATGGGAGTCTGTTTAAAAATTGGACAGTGGGCATTACAAATCTTCGGACAGAACCAACTTCAACCAAAATCGGTACATAACATTATCTTGGCAGTGTAAAATTTCTCAAAGACCTGAAGGCTTTGATCCTTGCAAGTTGCAAGATTATAAAATGTTCGATTACACCTTAACTTCCTTACCTCCTTCCTTACTTGTTAATAGTTGAATTTCCGTAATTTCGCAAATTCACCGATTTTGAAAATTAACAGTTCATTAGGAAGGGGATAAGACGCATGCTTCACGATATAAATATTTCTTCGAAATTATATTTTTTATTAAAGTTATTGAAGATTGAAATTTAGTGCAGTATAAAATTTTAAAAGTATTTCCTCATAAACTACTAGAGATAAATCGATGAAATTTTGTGAAGTCAAAGAAAAATATTTGTGCTTTCATACGCCAAGGAACTACATTAAACATTGTTTCATCCTAACGATTATGTGACGGTACATCGACTTTTTCTTTCCAGATTATGATTATGTACAGTGACATCAATTGCTGCACTCTATTCATTTGTAAAAAGCTTAGTGCAATTACTTACAACTGCAGTTTTCGACAAGTGCTCGCTCTGAGAAGTCGTATTTCGCTCTTTACGCTTTCTTGACATTCTGCGCATCGTAMATTTTCGGATACGTACACGTGTTTACATTGAGAAATCTTCTTGAGTTCTTTCAATCCATAAGTGTATTGCAGATAAGTGCGTCAAGTGTGAAGATTTGTTTAATATGGCCCCCGGGCCGCCCAACCTTGGGGATAACAGGTTTGCATTGCTTGCCC
>NW_017537322.1:106918-119368 GCF_001853355.1 Bactrocera latifrons
AAGCTACGCCTCCGTTTACACAGCAGAAGCCGCAGCGATCCTCAACGCTATCATTTTCGCTTCAAATTCCAAATTGAAAGCAATTATTTGTACAGATAGCAAATCAACTATATCAGCGGTCTTAAATGTTATGAATAAATCTAACATCATTTCTTGCATCTGGAGCAAATTARCTGAAAACAGCGCCAACATAAAACTAATGTGGATTCCAGGCCACGCCGGCATACGCGGAAATGAACTGGCAGATAAACGCGCTAAACTAGCGGCTCGGCTAGTGAACCGCTCGTTACATTTGACTTTCTTGAGAATAAAGACTTATATAAGATGGCACACCAACACCAACTTAAATCGCTAATGGATAGTTGGAGACACATCCAGCACCAATACACTTTTTTTTTTACATGTGTGAACATGCATACATGCGTACACTAGCCAGAAAAAGTCTCCGCTCATGATCAGCAGATTCTTTTGGATTATAATAAAATCCAAATAGTACTTTCAAACTATTTTTTCTTTATTTTTATGTATTCGAACATTGGCATTAAGAGATCAATATTTCATTTGATTAAAACAAAATATGACAGTTTTTTTATTGAATTCCATAAATAGGAATCAGAAAAGTCTTCGCTCATATTATGAAAATGTTCAAGACAATGAATATAAAAATAAGTAGTAATTAGTGGAAGTTTTAGAACTTCAGCAAGTCTTGTAGGCATGGAATGCACAAGTTTCATTATCTCTTCCGCGGATATATTGAACCATTCTTCCAGGATGGCATTTTTCAGCATTTCCTTGCTAGTGGTATGAGTGCGATTATTCTGTTCCAACAGAGCCAACAAATGATCTATAGGGTTCAGGTCCGGTGATTTTGGAGGTGTATGTAACAACTTTGGAGCATTATAAAGGAGTCTAGGAAAGCCTAATTTCACAGCGCTTTTTTTTTAATTTTGCTTCAAATACTTATCCATTATGCAGTCAATCAATTCTGTTTTCCCTACTCCGCTGGCCAACATACACCACCACAGCAAAACTCAGACGATGTGTACGATTCGTATTGGCCGCACGGCTCAAGCAGGACTTGCGCCACAGTACGCCTATATACTAATCCCTGAACTCCGTCGTCTTTGCTTGTATTTGGCAAACGGAACTGCCGTTAAGTATTACCAAGCTTAGTCATTCGGCTCTTCACGCGATCGGTAATCACATTCTCTATTTCTAGTCTTTCTCTTTCATGTTTTGGGCAGGAAAAGCAGATAAGCACTTGCATTGCTGTTGCTGCAGAAGGAGCAATTTGTTTCGTCGTCATGTCCGTATTTGTATAGATATTCTCTATAATATCCGTGACCTGTTAAAAACTGCGTAAGGTAAAAATCAGTTTCCCCGTGTTTTCGTTCTATCCTTGGTTGTATGCTTCTTATAAGCCTGTGCGTCAATCTCACCTTAGCTGCTTCGTCCCATCGTTTCTGCCATTCGTTTAGGCTCCTTTGTCTTTCCTGCTTCCTCTCGTCAGTGCTATTCGTTTTGTCGAATACTCGCTTAATTTCCATAGCCGTTATGTCTGGTGACATATGACCTGATATGACTCCAGTCGCCTTTTCTGAGTATGTTTCTGCGTATGTTTTCTGCTGCAACGCTATCACCCATATGGGTGCAGCACACATAAGTATAGTCTGACTCACTTTGGCCAAGAAGACTCATCTATTCTGACTCGGTTCACCAATGTTAGCCATTATCTTCGTTAGCGCCACCATCACCCTAGATGCTTTGTCACAGGCTTTGTCTATATGCTTCTTGTGTCTTAACCTCGAGTCTATCATCACTCCTAGATATCTCAAAGATTGCTGTGTGGTAATGGTGTATCCGTCAATATTGAATTTGGCGACCTCTAGTTTCTTGCTGCTTGTGATTAGTACTACTTCCGTCTTTTGCCCAGCAAGTTCAAGCTTGTTACCGTAATTTTTTCCGCTGCATGATTGCACAGACGCTCCATTTCGTGAATTTCTTTCGCTACCACATTCACCGCGACGTCATCCGTGTAGCCAAATATTTGCACATGCTTGGGTAATGGGAAGCGCAGCACTAAATCATATAAGATATTCCACAGAATTGGGAAGTGGGTTCCCCCACTGTGTCTATGGCCTTGTTATGTATGCCGTCCAACCCTGATGCCTTCTTATTGGCGAAACTTTCTGCTTCCTCTACAACCTTTTTGTCTGTAGTTATTGTTCCGGTTTCTTCTAAACGATATTCTTCTGACGGTGGCTCGGGAAAGAGTGCTTTCACTACAGTCTTTAGCAGTTTGGATTCCAAACTAATTTTCAAATTCCAAACTTTGGAATGTCCAAACTTTGGAACAGGTGGGAGTTTGACCTTTGTGTCCTCGGACTTTTGTCATCTCTATCCTGTTAGCATCACTCCATGGATTTTTGTCAAGTTTATTGCAAAGGTCTTTGAAGCAGCAAGCATTTCTCCTTTTAATAGTTTAATTGAGCTCGTTTCGCATCCTCTGAAAGCATTCCTGTAGCACTGCGTAATTCGTCGATTGTCGCCTTCTTTGGCAGAGACGTCTTGTTTTGTGACATTCGCTTCGTAGGACTTCAATTTCGTCATTCAATTTCGTATGCTTGTTTTGCTTTTTTCTGCACTTCCTTGCTGAAGGGTCATATTAAGTGTTCCCCCTGTTGTTCTATTTCTGCAGCAGCGTTGTTCGGTTTGCTATCCAATATTAGCTTGAATACATCTTCATCCAAGGTGTCGACTTTCCACTTTGGGCTTTTCTTGATGGACAGAATACTTTCGACGGCGTGCGATTGTCTGTATATGATCGCTTACCTGCCAGGTAATCTTCCACACCAAGGAGCTTTTGCCAAAAGTTATATCAATTACGGAACCGCGTCCGTTCTTTTCGAAACTATCCTTGTTGCCAGTATTTAACAGCACAATGTCAGGCCTTGAGATCGCCTTTAGGAGCGCATCTCCTCTCCCATTTGTGTGGGTGCTGCCGCATTACCCATTACTCGCACATTGAAGCCTCCTGCCACAATGTGCATTGTTGTACTTTCGATGTCTCGTACCAGAGAGAGAGATCTAGAACTCTTTCGAATTCATTTTGTTGGACGCTCGGTGGGATGTAGCAGCTGTAAAAGTTTATGCCACAGATTTTTGCACGTGTGTAGCAGGCTTGTCCTGATAATGGCTTCCTTTGGAATGGTTTGTTTACGCAGGCTCACACGGCAGCTTTTTTTGTTTAATCGGAGCTCCAGTTTTGAGTACCCAGATTTCTGTACTACTCGCTTAGTAATGCTATGTTCACTTTTTGCTTGTTTTGCTACCAATTTCGTGGACTGTGCTCTCTCGACCATATTTTTAAAACACGTCACAGGATGGTTTTTTATCGCATGTTTTCGCAAAGTGCCCCTTTTCACAGCATTTAAGGCAACACTGGCTTATAACAGCTGGGTTGCCACAACTCTTTTCTTGGTGGCCGCACTCCAAGAACCTATAGCACTTCTTAAGGGTCGGTCTCTCTTTGATCCGGCAAACAACCCATCCTATTTTTATTTTCCTCGCGGAATCTCGCTTGGTGAGCAGAGAGGCTTAGCACGGCTATTTGCGTTCCCACATACGCCGCTCTGATGGTTTTTATTGATGCCTTATCAATATCGTCTAGCTCCTTTATTTGTGCACGTATAGCACTGCAGATTTCGTCTTCAGAGGTTATTCCATCTAGGTCCCGAATCTCTATCGTTGTTTCGTGGGTAAGTGCTTTAATTTTTGCCTGATTCCCCAGTACTTTACCTATCTGGTTTGTGAAGTCGCTTGTATTTTCCTTTTGCGCATCTTATAACTCTAGCAGCATTTCGTCTTTGGCCGTCTAATTCAGGTTACATTTTCACCCAGCTTCTGGAGAGCATCTTCTTTCCTAACTGCACTGAGAATCTCGCTGTAGGTCAAATTCCCGCGCAATTATGATTGCATCAGGTCGTCCCGGATGCTTATATGTCGTCCTTTTCTTCCTTTTCTTTTAACAGCGCCTTTCACCCGGGGCAACGCAGGCTACTCATCCTACGCCCAATGCACACTTCTTGACCAGAGAGCGAAGTCGCAGGTTACAGGCAAACAACGTGGTTAACAGCTCGGCAGAGCAAGCTCACATTGCCTTTTTCACACTAGGAACAGAGAAGTCTTTGCTAAGGTTTCGAGGGACTCCCAGTGCGCCACGTTGTGTACCCGTCAACCTTAGTTCTTTAAACAGCCACACTTAACCTGGTGAACAGACGCTGACCAGGGAGCCGACCACTATCACGCCTATACGTGGTTAGGGGGACGCATATTTCTAAGAGTTCGCCACCGTCACAGGATCTGCAACGGATCTGCTAGCTTTTATACCGCATCCTTCACTCTTGTCGCTCATCTCGGTGATTGCTTATTTGTTTAAACTTATTTGGCAACTAAGCTGCTGCGTCCGACTATTCGCGACCTGCCGACCCCGGTGGCTTAGAACCCAGCTATAAAGTTAGTACACGATGTGCTGCAACTATACACTAAGTACGTGGGACTCGAGCACATCCTTCGGAACAGATCAAATGGTTTTTCCGGCAAAATCATTTCGTTGGTTGGTATGGCCGCCAGTATGCCGGTGCAAGCCTTTTGAGTACATTTTTCCGAAAAGGAAGAAGTCGCTCGGTGGCATATCAGGTGAATACGGGGAGTGGTTAATGGTTAAAATGTGATTTTTGGTTAAATAATCGTTTACAAGCGTCGATCGATGAAACGGATTTTTTGTCCTTAGTAAATTTGTGCGGAACAAACCGTGCAAACACTTTTAGTAAGCCCCGGGAGACTGGAACTGAGCTTTTGTTTGATTGGATGCTAATACCAAAAATTAGATAAGTACTTTGATTTAGTTTCAATAGAATTTATTTGGCCCTTAAATAAAAATTAAATAGGAATTTCCCCACGTAACAGCGAATCAAAGCGTGCACTCAATTCGTTTTTGCCGTTTTTATTTAGTCTATCAGCTGTTTTTTTTTTGTTTCTCCTTCTTCGTTTTGCTTTGGTTACGGCATTGCCAACCATCAAAATATAAGTAAGGTTTGTTAGGGCAAATACTGAACGTACCCACTGACAGATGTTCCCAACTATTCTCTGGCAGAGTTATGGTCTCTGGGAACAGTTTGGGATATACACCAGAGAATCTTTCTCGGAGGATCTTAAAAAGCTTGCGAACGCCTCTAAAAGGCAAACTTGGAGAACCCACCGCCGCCCGATCAGCAAAAAAATTTGAGCAGCTTCATAATACCGAAAATCCCAATATATTTTGCTGACTGGGTAAAAAACTTACAGAGCTCGAAATCTGATGTCTGTTCAGAGACATATTAACCAAGTTATGCGTGATCTGGTAAGCTGTATCACAAGCTTGTGTGACAAGGCAGAAAAGCAAAAGAAACCGTCGAAAAGAGTTATGGCAGGAAAGGCGTCGCAGGTATCCCCTATCCAAAGTGATAAAAATGAACCAAAGATATCTCGCGAGATATTATTATATTTGCCACCAACGAAGAAGCCGAAAAACATAAGTCATAAAGTGCAAGCACCATTTAGTGAGGTCACTGAAGGCATGCACAAAGACAGTTTGTAACGTCGTTAGAAAGAAGGAAACGATCGAGATGAGAATCAGATCGAAACCAGACGCTATAATTTTAGCAAAAAAGGAAGGAGTGTCGTATGCGGATATCCTGAAAAATAAAATGCGACAGAGGCCTTGAAGAACTGGGTTCTAACGTGAGGTATATTAGAAAAACCCTCAAAGGAGACCTACTAATTGAACCAAAAAATCAAGCAGAAAAGAGAGCCCACACGTTCGAAAACGCCCTAGAAGGAGTTATTGGTGAGATGGCCGTAATACAGCCAAAAACTCATAATATTAGCATTATGTGCAAAGGCTTGGATAAGATAACCACCCTGAAGAAATCTGTGAGGCATTAGAAAAGGAGTGTGGGATCCAAAACCTGGGGAAGCAAAATATAAAAAATATGCCTACGAGCTGAGGATGCCGAAACTTTACTCAAGTGTGGCAAAGTAAAGATCGGGTGGTCTATATGCCGCCTCCGGGAAGTTTCACCTATTACTCATTGTTTTAGGTGCTTGCAAGTTAGACTATAGCACACAAATGTTGCAGCCCCATTGATAGGTCTTCCCTTTGTACACGTTGCGGAAACCCACGTCACGTGGCAAAGACATGTTCAAATTCTCCAAGTTGGGTTCTCTGTAAAGGGGGCACTCCGTTCTAAGTACGGTCTGTCTTAACTATGCAGATATGCTGAAGTCAACGAAAAAATGAAGATATTGCAACTAAATCTTAACCCTTGCGCTGTTGCACAAGACCTTCTAATACAGACGGTGCTAGAACAAATTATCTAAGACTTCAAAGTTATGACTGTCAACTGTGACATGAGAGACAAATCGCGAATGCGACGACTATTTATTTGATGACAGGAGATATTTCGTCTTGCCCTCGTTCACTGTCAGACCCATTTGCTTTGCTTCCTTATCCTGTCTGGAGAAAGAAGAACGAACCTCTCGGTTGTTAGGGCCAATAATATCAATATCATTGTCATACTCTTATAAAAGATTGTACTTGTTCCATTAAGTTCTGCAGCTCAAACTATTTTCTCCAGCAGCAGACTAAAGAAGTCGCACTAACGGTTCGGAGAGGTCCTGAACAGATCTTTTTTTGTTGCTCAACGTCAGTTTACGCAGCCGTATTAGTTTTGCGGGGATACCAAATTCAGACATCGCGGCATGAAGGCAGCTCCTTTTCGTGCTGTCGAAAGCAGCTTTGAAATGGACGAAGAATTGGTGTCTGTTGTTTCTCTTTTCACTGGTCTTATCCAAGATTTGGTGCATGGTGAATATGTGGTCGATTGTTTATTTGCCAGGTCTAAAGCCGCACTGATAAGGTCGTATCAGTTTGTTGATGGTGGGCTTTAATCTTTAATATAATACGAAGCTGTCCCATGCTCCTTTTCAGCTCTTCGCAAGCTTCTTCACGTTCGGGCAATGGAACGACTGTTCCATCGTCATCGATTGGGGAATCGATTTCGCCTTCTTCTGGCGTTGTACTTTCACTGCCATTTAGCAGGCTGGAGAAGTGTTCCCCCCTAATTTTAGTATGCTCTGGACATGGATCACTAGACCTTTAAGGGTTCTACAAGAGTATGCTCCGGTCGTGAAACCTTCTGTAAGCTGCCGCCTCTTTTTGCAGAATTTTCGAACAATACTCGTGTCAGCCAGCTTGTCAAGCTCTTCATACTCACGCATTTCGTCCTCCTTCTATTTCTGTCTGCAAATGCGTCTCGCTTCCCTCTTCAACTCTCGGTATCTATCCCATCCCGCACGTGTTGTAGTCGATAGTGAGTTGGCAGTCTGTTTTCTCTCCACTGCGACAAGCCATTCCTCGTCGTACCAGCTGTTCTTTTGCATTTTCCGAAAAATAATGGTTTCGGTTGCAGCTGCACTTAAAAAGTTTGAAAAGCCGTCCTTCGTTTCCCTTACATTGAGTAGTTGACGAGTGCTCTCAGAGAGCAAGAGTGCAAGAGTGCACTTCGCTTAGCTGTGGCTAGACGGTCATCCACCGGAGTAAGTGATAGTACTCGGCGACGGAGTTTCTCTCCCATCACGAATCCCACAACRAACTTGCGCTCCTTTATATGGAAAGTGTAGTAAATGCCACAAGGACTTACTCGCCTCAGAAGTTTATTATGCTCCTTAGCTGGGAGCATAAGCATCTCACTATGTAGATTTTCGATGGAAGATATCAAGAGGCATACTGTCGTGGTCCAGAGAGCAGTGTTTTGGCAGGTCTGTAGCTTCCTTATCTGCGTTCCACTGCATTGGTGCGGTGTAAACTTCAGCATGAATGCACCCATAACGGCAAATGAATTACTTATTCTAGAAGTGGGCACACTTTTTTTTCTGCACAGAATAATTGAGTGTGAGTGAATAGGGCAATATTGACTGTATTGACAGGCAGTGTTTCCACTCACTCCATAATTGTACAGCTGTTAATGAGTACAGCAAAATTGATGTGCATTTTACTTACTGTACAGTGAGAGAAACTTCATGGCTTGTATGTCATTTGCAAGAGTAAGATAAAAAACATTGGTTTTATTTTTTCGTTGAAAATGTATTTATTATAAAACATACAGCTTAGCAACTAATAATATTTTAATTCAAAGTAATTGTATTAATTATTTTATGCTACAAAAGATTCTATATTTAATTCGTCATTGGAATGGAGAAACATTATTTTGTTTACCAAGTCTTTAGTGGTGGCAAGTTTTTAGCGTTTTTTGCTACAGGAAAAACCCTTTCAGATGCTGCACTATTCGCTGGAGCTGCTAATATCTTGCAGCTAATTTGGTAGAGTACCAATTGACCACCACTGCAGAACATCAAAATCCTCACTGTTAGCTTTATTAACATTTTAATAAGTTTGAATAGGTTGGGAATAATCTGCAAAACTACTATCTAATTCCTATGTAGGTTGAATTAACTTTTCAATCTCATTATTTTGGCAATTTATATTAATAGCTATCATCATTTCTTCAATCAATCTTTGACAACCTGTTCCTTTTCTAAACCTGTGAATTTTGTCAATTTATTTGTGGGAGGATAGAAAAAAAAATTCTGAATTCTGAATTCTAGTTATTTCTTTTTTTTTATCGAAATATGAGAAATTTCCCTCCAGCTTAACTCAACCGAGTTAAGTAGGTTAAAAATCGTATTCCAACGAGTTGGACAGTAGCTTTTTAGAGTTGTTGTCAATGTCGTGTTTTGACCAGATTTTTTAAAATTCTTAACAAGCTTGCTGCAAAGGTTAACTAGATCCAGATACCTCATTTACAACTTTGACAATCACATTGTGCACCAAATGGTTTCCACAGCTCAGTTCGTTGAAAGCGGCTTTCATATTAGCTCCTCGTTCAGTAACAATGATTGGATCGTCCATCAGCAAATCACATCCACAGTCGCGTAAAATTCTATTAATTTTGTTTTTAATTTCATTGCCTAAGAAATATTGATATAAAATACAGATTCCAATATAACCAATAACATTTTATAATTCTTACCAGTACGCGAGATTGATTTTATTGCTAGCTGGCGGTTTTTAAGTGTGCCTTCTTTGACGTAATGCATCGTCAGTGATACGTAGGATTCTTTGAAGAAGCCGTCTGTTCATATATCCGGAGTGATACCATATCCATATTTTTTATGCTCTTGAATATCGGATTTCAATGCATTAAAATGAAAATCGTAGAGAGCACCGATGTTCCGCGATATACTTTTGGGATGCGGCAGTACTGACTCAATATTTACATTTACTCCCAGTTTCGCACCAAGAGAAATAAAAAACTGGGCTAAGTTTTAATCCCAAATCCGCAATTATATTGAATGATTGGCCATTCTTTACTATCCACTCTGTTGAAAGCTTGATGCATTTCTTTTTTATTTCAATATCAACATCAGCGTCAGGAAGACTGCGCTTACGGCTATTGGCCATTATGTAGCACTTGTGTTTGACCAAATTAGATGTGTTTTTGTCCAAATTTATACATATTTTTACAAGTATTGCACACTACTGCATCAGTTGTCTCTATGCCGTTTTTATCAATTACTCGGGAAAAGGTTTCCCATACTTTGCTCCGACCACGTAAACGGTGGGCTAAGCTCACCAGCTAATAATTTTGATTTTATAATCGCAGCGTACTCCTTAAATGGAGACTCATTTGCTCTGTCCAACGGTAAAGTCTGATTTCAAACATTTTAGTTTCAATATATATAAAATTATATAATAATTAACATTCACATACATACATATAATCGACAATCACTGTTTTTTCCTGGGGCCCGGGTAGTATACAAATATACAAACGACAATCACAAACATATAAAACAACAGATATTTCCAGTTTTGTATATAATATAATGGTAATACATAATTTTATTGAAACAAAAACTTATATTTTCTTGTGCGTTCATTGCACGAGCGTCGTTTTCTTTACCATCCATGTTTATGGACTGAACTCATCTGCACAGTTGTATAATAGCACAGGCAAGCTGTCCTTATAATTTCGCTTAATGTACAGCGTATTAAAAAATGACAAATGTAGTACTCACTCACGAAGAGTACAACCATATACTGTTCTCACTCTAAGTGAGAACAATAAAAATGATGTGCTACCCACTCCTGCCCTAAGAGGTGTACTGTACAGCAAAGAATGAGTACAATATTTTTATGAACACTACCCTACTGTACAGATCTGTTAAGCTAGATTTGGGTACATTGAGGACCGGCCGGCCACTTGCCTTATATGTTTCCAACAACATTTCTTTGAGGAGTGAAGGAGCATAGACTATCAAATGTTACACCTAAAATCTTAGGGTTATTGACAGTCGGAATCTTGACGGCATCAACTGCAGTATTAAGTTCAAGTCTGTACTCCGTCGTTCAGTTCATAAATATGGTCGATGTAGATTTGGTGGGTTTAGGTTCCGTGCAGAGAAGAAGCGAGAAAGGTGGGACAGTAAGCTGTGGATGCCCGACGTCAATATCGCGCAATCAGTAGCGTACGAGGTTATGGAAACTCCCTTTGGTAGCTGTGAGAGTTTCGAAATGCAGAAGTTAAACAGCAACGGCTAGAGGACACCACCCTGCGGAACCCTTTTTTTAAATCTTCCCAGTTTAGATTTTTCTCCTCGAAATAGCACGGGTGATTGACGACGCCTCAGGTAGTTAATGGTCCACTTCTTCAATCCTTGAGAGAGCGTAATTTGTTCGATGTCCTATAGTAGCGTTTTGTGATTTACAGTGTTAAAAGAGGTGGTGTTCTTCGGAATGCACGCTGGTGGTTGACTAGGCTCACGTGATGGGTGAAAGTCGGGAGTAGCAAGGCCTTAAGTGTCTTGACTACTGGGGAGAGAAGAGTTATCGGCCGATGGGACTCCCCTTTGTTGGCGGGTTTCCCAGGTTTTAGTAATAAGACTACTCTTCCGATTTTCCACACATCGGGTACTGGAAGAGTGATCAGCGACATTTTGAAGATCTTGGTGAGATATTTTCATCCTGTTGAGCTTAGAAGAAATGATAATGATGATTCCATCATGGCCAATGGAATTAGATGTTGTCGCTTTATTGATGACATACGAAACCCTCTCATCGATGAAAGTAAGTGGCGCGCATCCTTTTAGCATTTTACGCAACCGTTGTGTAACACATCGTTTGGTTTTGTCGTATTTGTTTTTTTTTATGCATGTGGGTATGTTTTTAAGTTCGCGCCCCTTTTTATATGATTAATGTTGCGTTTGATTTCGCGCCAGGGTTTTTTATACCCCTAACCGGGTATATTAAGTTTGTCACGAAGTTTGTAACAGCCAGAAGGAAGGGTCGGAGTCCCTATAAAGTATATATATGAATGATCAGTATCTCGAGCTGAGTCGATTTAGTCGTGTCCGTCTGTCTGTCTGTATATATACGAACTACATATTCCCTCAGTTTTTAAGATATCGTTTTGAAATTTTGCAAACGTCATTTTCTCTTCACGAAGCTGCTCATTTGTCGGAACTGCCGATATCGCACCACTATAACATATAGCTGCTATACAAACTGAATGATCGGAATAAAGTTCTTGTATGGAAAACTTTCACATTTGGCAATGTATTTTCACAAAAGTTGGCACAGGTTATTTTCTACAGCAACAATGTAATCTCCGAAGAAATAGTTCAGATCGGATTACTATAACGTATAGCAGCCATATAGTTATTCAGTAACCGGAATCAAATGCTTGCATGGGAAACTTCCTCATTTGACGTGGTATCTTCCCGAAATTTGGCATGGATTACTGCTTAAGGTAACAATAGTCTCCAAAAAGATTGTTCAGAACGAATTTCTACAGCATATAGCTTTCATACAAACTGAACACAAAGTTACTAACAGAAATGCACCTGTGAAGGGTAACCTTCGGTGTAACCGAAGTTAACCTTTTTTCTTGTTTTATTTTATTTTCACTTTTTGGGTATTTATTTGTTTAAATATTTTATTTCTTTCTTTAATTTTTTTTTAGTTTTTTGCACTCTCTTTGTATATATGTTTGGGAAATAAACTGTCGGGGTGATCGACGTGAGTGTGCCGGTGTGCCAAATAAAATAAAAACTATTAGAAATCTGGATAACAATTCACGCTTGTATATTTGAGTAAATACTTATAATAGATATATGTGTGTGGGTTAGTAAATACAATCGTGTGGGTATATAATTGAGGGGTTATTTACAAATATAAATCTAAATATAAGTAAATTAAATAAGACCTGATGTGGTTACTTTTTCCCGCGTTGAATTGATGATTCTACTGCTGTGATGCTGCTGTGGTTGTTGGTGTTGCTGCTAATACTG
>NW_017537323.1:0-1325 GCF_001853355.1 Bactrocera latifrons
CGTATTAGTTGTGTTGTGATATCTAATTTAGACATAGGGGCAGCTCCTTTTCGTGCATTCAAAAGCTTTTTTTAAATCGACGAAGAGATGGTGTGTGTCGATCCTATTTTCCTTAGTCTTTTCCAAGATTTGGCACATAGTGAATATCTGATCAGTTGTTGTCTTACTCCAAGCCTAAAATCGCACTGCTGAAATCAGTTTTCCAACGACGCGCTTTAATCTTTCACACAATACGCTCAATAGGACATTATATGCCATATTGAGAAGGGTTATCCCACGGTAGTTGGCGAACCAGCTGCTCGTTTTGTCTTTTCCGAAAACAAATGATTTGGGTTGGAGCTGTTCGTAAGGAGTTTGAAATACCGTCCCACAGTTTCCTTATATCCAGTCACTGAGAGAGCAAGACTAGATACGTCTTAAACATTGGAGACGTGTCTTCCGCCTATCACAACATAATCGATCTGGTTGGTGGATTTTCTATGCTGTATTTTTCTATGCTGAAAATTATCCACACGAAATTGGCGCTAATTTAAATGGCCACTGTAGCAAATGCCACAAGGACCTACTCGCCTCAGTCCTTGTCCCGTCAATCGCATTTCTTGAACCGCGGTGATGTCAACCTTTATTTTCACGAGCTGGGCGGCGTCACCTTCCCAATTAAAGGACGAAACATCTCAGATGCATGTCCTTAAATCGTAATCCTTAATACGTTTGCAGTGGTCGTCATAAAGAAGGGGTCTCTCACATGAGGTTGTTTTTCTTCTTTTCGGAGGGGGTGATTTTTACATAAGCATTTACACCGTTGAGAAATTGATTACCTGATTGGTATTAAGAATGTTTTTCGTACATAAATACATATGTAAGCTCCACATTTTTATTTAACCCACCCATTTCAAAATTATGAAGCCAAACCTACAGGTAAGAAAATTTACGCCACATGAAATAAAAAAGCTTTTGATAACAAATTTTTTGAATTCAAATTGTAAGCATGTGTTGATCGCGTAAACGCTTTGTATATGTGTACATACATATGTATGTATGTGTGAGTTTTTTATTGTATTATTATATACGTGGGTGTGTGGGAGTGCGTCTGTTAGCCTTTTTATGAATTTTTTATTACTTTTATACACTTCACTTTCACTTGGCGCTYAGCTTAGTCAAAATGGGGTTTAGTAAATTTTATAGCAGCAACAAGTTGTTTACAAAGTTTTTTCTGTTCTTTTTATTCAATTTATGCTAAACACACAAATACTGATTTGAACATAATTTTTAATATATGCACAACTTTCTTGTAACTTTCCCACCGCTACTTGGCTTTTATGCTA
>NW_017537323.1:2186-3281 GCF_001853355.1 Bactrocera latifrons
CAGGGTGGTTCGTAACATCTAAAAATAAAGAGTTATATTTAGAGTTATAAGATAGATGACGACAAGAGTTGAATCCCGAGCGACTGTCTATCTGTCCGCCTGAGCAAGCTATAACTTGAGTAAAATTTAGATACGTAAGTTGCTTTTTGTATTTCGGGACTAGGTAACACTAGTGTAGCGCTATTTGTGTTGTGTACGGTAACTTAAAATCTACTTGATCAAAAGATTAAACCAAATCAATCGATTAGTTTTTACAACTTTCGCCGTGGATTACTGAGTTAAATTTTTGTCGAGGAATTTTCATCAAGGACCAGTGTTTGTCGATTGTGAGGTGATTCCAGTCGAGATCTTAGATCAATCCAAAACGGATTTCGTGCAGGTCGTTCCAAATCAATTCTTGATCCAGAAACTATTGATGCTGCTCGCGAACTGATTTTGCAAGATCGTCTATGAACTTTTGTGAGATTGAGACGACTATGGTCATTAGTGGGATAGCATACCTTACAGATTGCTTGAACAATTTTTTCCATTTGGATCCAACCCAATGCGTCAATCGCTCAGATTCATGTCGATTAGTCGGCAGAAGTGTCAGCAAAATGCTATAGCGGTGTTTCGAAACACGTCTATGAAGTCATGACAAATGATGAAAAATGGATTTACACATAATTTGACCCCAAAGTAAAGAGCTGTCGATTTTATGGGGGGAATCTAACAAAAGTTGTTCGCGCATGAAGCACTTCCAAGAAAATGGCTGCCTGTTGTTGCCTATGGAAACTACTAGAACAGTACAGAGCGGTACATATTGAGTGATACACAATAATTTGTTTGCCAGTTGTCTTTCAACAAATTAGGAAAACCATCCACCGGTGAGGGATATCTCTTCACCACGTTCATGCGAACTCTCAAAATTTAACTCAAACAATAGCATTTTTGAGCACTTAAAATAACGATTTGATGAAGTTGAAAAAGAACGTTGGACCTAATGATTCTTTTTAGTCCCGTTTGTAAAAAAAATTAATAGGTCAACGTTTTTTAACACCGGATTATGTTTTGAGAAACAATAAAGCATTTTCGATGACTAACATCTGTTTTTGT
>NW_017537323.1:6345-8821 GCF_001853355.1 Bactrocera latifrons
ACTCATTAAAGCGCTCGTACACTGAAAAATTTTCATTTCTTCATGGGAGAATTCTTTTCTGTTATTCCACAGGAAAACTATTGCTCATACCAGTTCACAGGTGGATGTGAAGTGCTGGTTGCCAAGTCAAGTTGTCCAAGTTGGTCCATTCTAAATGACCTGTGACCTGCAAAGCCTTTCAACTCGTAGACGTCTTTACCTTTGAACCCTGAGCTGGTGGTTGCGGCATTCTGACACCTAAGTATGAGGGGGTGATACTCATCAGAAATGGCTGAGAGGCTATTGGTGGGATCTTCCACCGAAAGTGGTCTTCTGGTTCTACGACCTCTTAGTCAAGCCCATTTATTCTATACCACACTTCAAAAGAAACTAGAAAATTTTCAACGGGCGGCGCTCAGCATCAAGTCCACTCCAACTATGGCCATTAACGCCATTTTATCCGTATCCATAGACGGTTGCGAAAATTGCTATCAGACTTAGAGAATCTGGTTTCTTAAAAAAACACTCGAATAGCCTCACACATTTAAATTTCATACCGAATCACTTGGATCATGGTGTCGCCAAAGCTAACTCTGGCGGCTCCTTCTCTCCCCATATGCCGACGAAGGARTTATGGGTAATAAGAAGCCATTGGAGGACAAGGGCAGTAAGCTTCTTTACGGATGGGTCAAAGCTTGGGGGGAACGTTGGTGGAGGGGTTTACTGTCAGGAGCTCTCTATTAACTCCAGCTTAAGACTGCTTGACTAGAGTTTTCCAAGCCGTGGTTGCAGCCATTACGGTAGCAGCAGATCTACTGCCTCGCTCTCAAAAGCATCGAATGTCTTTGTGATAAGACTATTATATTTACTGATAAATAGCTAGGCTTCGTAGAAGCTTAGTCAGAGTTGGGCCACCATCGGTACATATGCTGTCGCAAAGGCCTTTTGGCCCAAGATCCATCGCAAGAGATCTAGCGATCTTTTTKCCCTCAGAAAGATTAGCCTTTTCCTAGTTGTAGGGCTTTTTACGGGCCATTACCCTATTGGCGTCCATGAAGTAAGGTTGGAAATCTTACCAGACGTCATTTTCAGAAGAAGAAAATGAGGTGGAATCAAGTCAACATTTCCTTCTTGACTGTCCCGCGTTTGAGAGGTTAAGACTYAAACACTTCCTAACTTTCAGAAAACTCTATAAGGACCTTTGGAAATGATCWGAAGAAAAAATTATATYMCTTTTCTTTAATAAAAATAAATAAATTAACTTCCCCGCCTTTAACATGTAAAAGTCATTAGGTGAAACCGGAGAGCTCCATGTTTATAAATACTTATCCGTAAAAACTTTAATCACTTTCACAAAACCACTTCGAGCGMTTTATAACTCATAAACTCCATTANGTCAGGAGCTCTCTATTAACTCCAGTTTCAGACTACCTGACTATTGTAGTGTTTTCCAAGCCGTGGTTGCAGCCATTAAGGTAGCAGCAGATCTACTGCTCCGGAGTGCAACCTCCTTTAGGGAAGAGACCATTCACTCAGATAGCAGAGCGGCGATACTAGTCTTGAACTCATTAGCTGTTCGTTCAGAATTTTACGAAGAGTTTCTAACCTCGCTCTCAAAAGAATCGAATGTCTTTGTGATAAGACTATTATATTTACTACTAAATAGCTAGGCTTCGCAGAAGCTTAGTCAGTGTTGAGCCACCATCGGTACATATACTGTCGCAAAAGCCTTTTGGCCCAAGATCCATCGCAAGAGATCTAGTGATCTTTTTGCACTCAGAAAGATTAGCCTTTTCCTAGTTGTGGGGCTTTTTACAGGCCATTACCCTATTGGCGTCCATGCAGTAAGGTTGGAAATGTTACCAGACGTCATTTTCAGAAGAAGAAAATGAGGTGGAATCAAGTCAACATTTCCTTCTCGACTGTCCCGCGTTTTAGAGGTTAAGACTTAAACACTTTCTAACTTTGAGAAAACTCTATGAGAACCTTTGGAATTGATCAGAAGAAAAAATCATATCCCTTTTCTTTAATAAAGATAAATACTATAACTTCCCCGCCTTTAACATGTAAAAGGCATTAGATGAAACCGGAGAGCTCCATGTTTATAAATACTTATCCGTAAAAACTTTAATCACTTTCACAAAACCACTTCGAGCGATTTATAGCTCATAAACTCCATTACTGAGTCTGACACATTTTCGAAGCAGTATACCTATTACGGCAACCGGTTTAACGCTTTGAAATCTTCAGTATTATTTTCACTTACACTTATTTCACTATTTTTTGTTAACAGATCATTCTATATCAACCGTACGGCAAATCGGTAGATTGGTGGGCTTATGGCGTTTTGCTCTACGAAATGCTCGTTGGCCAGCCTCCGTTCGATGGTGAGGATGAAGAAGAGTTGTTTGCTGCCATTACCGACCACAATGTCTCCTATCCGAAGAGTTTGAGCAAGGAGGCCAAAGAGGCGTGCAAAGGGGTGAGTAAAATGTGC
>NW_017537323.1:9863-10898 GCF_001853355.1 Bactrocera latifrons
AATGCATTTGCCCATGAAAGGAAAGCGTTATGCAGACGTAGATGCCATTCAAAAGGCTTGCACCGGCATACTGGCGGTCATAAAGGCCAATGAGCTAAAACACTCGTTCGAGATACTTTTGGACCGTGCAGAAAGCGGTATTGATGTAGAAGGCAACTACTTTGAATAAAATAAATTKATTATTCCGAAAAAAAATACTATTTATTCTGTTTTTCTTTTTTAAGTCCTATTTACTTTGATATGCACCTTGTATGTATTTAAAAAGAATGCTTACCATCTCTGAACTTTATATCTTTACATATATATTTCTTGCGTGCGTGTGTTTGTCACTAAACTCCTCTTAAACGGCTAGACCGATTGTGATAAAATTTTGTGTGTTTGTTCAAGGAAATTCGAGAATGGTTYAGATTCACAATTTGATCCACTGGAAAAGTTTTTTAAAATTAATTTTTCATTTGTAATTAATTGCTTGTTGTATCARCCACAATAAAACGTGGACGGGTCCTCCAGTATTTTTATGTTTTTCAATGTCCCATTAAAGCTTAAAGCTTTAAACTATAAACTGTTCTTTTGTTTATATTTATCCACACATATTTTAGCTTTGTTTACTGTCGTCGGACTTCATTAACTATGCACACATGTGTCGTTGGGCATAAATTAATTTTAAATGTCCGGCAAACAAGTCCACACTCGTGCTCACTATGCATATTTACATACATATATGGAGTGAAATAAGTTATGCATAAGCTCCAAATATGTGTATTCTTTATTTGTGACATCCTTTTTACATAAATTTTTCTGACCTTGCAAATTTTAAATAAACATAAGGCAGAGGATTTAAATTTTAGGCTAAAATTTTTCTTCAGTTTTCAAGCATATTGTTTTAGAAATTTATGTATTTTTCGGATGGAGATAGTGTTTTTTCATATACATTTTTGTTAAATAAAACAGCCTATGTTGGGCTTTTGTAAATTTAATAAGACTTTAAGCCTTTAAATGCTTATACACAATGAGTTTAGATGGTTTAAGTGAGCT
>NW_017537323.1:11373-15109 GCF_001853355.1 Bactrocera latifrons
TTGGTCACCGACTGTGAAACACACAATTTTGAGAGTCAGTTCACTCGTTCACCACGAACTAATGTCCGACTAAGGATATTGAATGGAGATGATATTAAGAAATCGATGATCCAAAAACAGTACTACTTGTTTATTCATATAACATAACAAACAAACCCTATTACGAGCTATTGAAGATCAGGAGACTTCAGAGCATACCATTTAAAATGTATAAAAATCAGATTTTATTATTTTCAAAATTRAAGGGGCTTATAGCTTTAATTATTTAAAGAAATAGCTGAAATTTTGGTATAAGATTAGACTAGATTGATAAACGAGGAATGCACTACGACCTAAGGTCTATTATGCCTTCTCCTAAATAACAAAGACTCACCTAGATCCAGCATATTTACAAAGTCCAATATACTGCTGGGCCCTAGCGAAGCGATGTTATCCCTGTTTGGAAACATGGATCCAAGGGCCTTCAACTTGCATCTGCAGACTGCTATTTAGTCTATTAACAGGTGTTCTGGTGTATAAATACTTTTTCAGCTTGAGGTGGCCAGTGGTAGAGTGCGACAAGTAGTCTGAATTTGTTCCAAGTGAGGTTATTTACATATTGAAATCTGCTGAGGTTATAAACTCCCATTAGCAACTTGGCATGTCGCATGCCTTGGAATTACTAATATCTCTATCTGGCTCTTTATATTAAGTCGCAGAGAGTATCCTCGAACTCACCTCTGGCTATAAAAACAGTGTCATCAGCGTAACCTTAACAGCGGATCCCATTGAGAGTTAAAAAAAATAGTCGGCCTTCCAGTATCAGGTTTCGTAACAGGGAGGATAGCACTCCTCCCTGTGGGCAGCCTCTTGTAGTGCCGAGGTGAATTTTGGTGCCTCCTAATGGGATTTCATCTATTCTGCTGCGCAGTACGGTATACTTTATGTACCAAAACACACCAAAACGTAACAAAAACCCACATGACATCAGAAGAGTAAAAATTACACTCTACAACGTTCATATCAAAAGTTTATTTGTCCTCGTGCATGGTAAAGTATTCTTGTTCAAGAGGTGCTATGCAGGTTTTTCATTTACTACTCCGTAGCAGCAAAATTCTAGAATTATTGCTATGCTATAGCTACCGCTCTCATTTTGACGGGAGCCATAGCAGAGCCATACCAGAAAATTGTAAMAGTATATGCTCTGCTCTGCTCGRAGTTTTTTACTATATTATACTTTCTTGTAATATTTAACTTTATTTCGATGGAGCTTGAGCCCATGCCTTATTCCGTGGACAGCACATAATCTCCTCAGTCGCTTACGACCGTTGTGGGGTTTACAAATATGATATGAGTTGGATTCCAGAAAATAACATATATTAGATTGTCAAATATCTCCCTTCCGCCTTTTTGCTCTTTCTTCAATGCTTTATAAAAGTGTTACAGTGATCAGATTTAGATCCATCTAGACGGCAACTTCAGGATACCCCCCTCGTAGAAAACCCCCCTCCTTATTTGCGAAGAACTTTGATAGCCACTTTTCGCAAGCCTCTTTTGAGTTCACCTTTACACCAACAAGGGCGTTCGCCATGGACAGGAACAGGTGGTAATCATTTGGCGCTATATTCGAAATATATGATGGATGCAATAAAACCTCCCATCAGTGCTGCCGTAGCTTCTGACGAGTCATCAACGAAGTGAGTGGTCTGGCGTTATCCTTATGGAACTCTACTCCCTTCCTGTTGGCCAATTCTGGACTCTTCTGGTCGATCGCCTGCTTCAAGCGGTCCAGTTGTTCGCAGTAGATGGTATAGTTAAACGTCTGGCTATATCGGAGCAGCTCATAGTGAATGATTCCCTTCCAATACCACCAAACAATACTGGCTTGGCATCCCCCAAAACAATATCTGTCTCTTATACACATCTAGATGTGTATAAGAGACAGGCTCATAGTGAATGATTCCCTTCCAATACCACCAAACAATACTGGCTTGGCCACTGTTTCGGTATACACATCTAGATGTGTATAAGAGACAGGTCATAGGTTATGCCAAGACCTTACAAAACTGTATAGTATTGCCAGATACGAGCTCTCTAACGCT
Organism: Bactrocera latifrons; assembly: GCF_001853355.1. Lineage (NCBI taxonomy): Eukaryota > Metazoa > Arthropoda > Insecta > Diptera > Tephritidae > Bactrocera > Bactrocera latifrons. The sequence continues at coordinate 13,455 of NW_017537323.1, forward strand.
TTATACATAGTCGTGACAAACGAAAAGGCTTAAGGAGACCTATTATGTATCTGTCTCTTATACACATCTAGATGTGTATAAGAGACAGCGCAATAATCAAACTAATCATGCATAGCGTCGTTTTGTAGGTTATGTCAAGACCTTTCCAAAGATGTATAGTATTGCCAGATACGAGCTCTCTAACGCTTTATACATAGYCGTGACAAACGAAAAGGCTTAAGGAGACCTATTATGTATTATGGATATTTAGAATTCCAATCATCCTTCAAACTGCACATAATCTTTAAGAAAGTTTCCGACTTGTCTTAAATACACYAAGATATTGGTTCGTGTTCTCTACCTTCGTCTTTGCTCATTTCCGAAAATCATTCGACGTAAACCAGAGAATAACCAAGAAGTAATAAGTTTTTGGTTTAGCCCTTGCTTCATCATAAGAGATAAAAGAACATAACGTTATAAAAGTATAATAAAACAKCTGTGTAGAAGGACGCAGAAAGCTAATCAAAATATAACGCTTCTGCCATCGAATAATCTCATTTTTGACTTAATTCGAAAGATTCGGGGTAATGYGACATGAAAAAATACAGTGTACTCCGAACGCCATTACCCACACAATTTCACTTGATTTGTATGTTTTATTTATTTTAAACTAATTAAATTCACCTCCTACATTTCGGTTCTTATTGCAGTTCCTCACCAAGCAACCGAATAAACGTCTCGGTTGTGGGCCCACCGGCGAAGCGGATGTGCGTATACATCCGTTCTTCCGACGAATCGATTGGGAGAAAATCGAGAATCGCGAAGTGCAACCGCCATTTAAGCCGAAAATTGTAAGTGAGAGCAAAAACAAAGAAAAACATTTCAAAACCTTAATTCATGCTTTTGATTATTTCGCCAATATTATCTTCTTTTCTCTTTTTGACACACTTCGCTATGTGAAATTAATATGGAAATACCTTCGCAACGCACACACACACACACCCGGGGACACAGAAACATCGCAAAGATGTCTCGAATTTCGATAAGCAATTCACTTCGGAGAAAACGGATCTGACACCAACGGATAAAGTATTTATGATGAATTTGGATCAAACGGAATTTGTAGGCTTCTCCTACGTGAATCCGGACTATGCGGTGCCCGTTTAAAAGCACTGAAACTCCACACACAAACACACACACACCCAAAGGCACTGCGTTAGGACAGCGTGCGTAGGAATTGAAAGAACACAACCATGGAAAGAAAAGCGAAAGCTGGAGAGAGAGAGAGCGGGATAAAGCGTATGCGAGAATATTACATTGTTTTAACGGAAGCAAGCAAGTGAAGCAGGAAATCAAGCGTTAGCCAACTGCATTGTCGTTTGGTGTGTAAGTGTGTATATTGTTGCGGTGCGTTTTTTTCGAACACACTATACTTTCGTGTGAACAACGTGCCATTATAAGAATTTTAAGCAGAATTTCCAAAGCGTAGGTGAGTGAAGAAGGACACACACATACCCAAACTGAAGTAGCTTGCATATCCGCAGGCGTGTGGCAAACGAGTGGTTTTGTGTGTGTGTAGGTGAATATGAAACAGTTTGTAACGCTTGAAAATTCCACTGCAAGCGTTAAATGTGCAGTTGCAAATGCTATAATTTATTTTTTAAATTCCTATTTTT